>NW_027526203.1:463839364-463919364 GCF_048455015.1 Haemaphysalis longicornis
ATATATATATATATATATATATATATATATATATATATATATATATATATATATATATATATATATATAGGAAATGAGGGGACTCGTAGAAATAACACAGAAATAAGGGTTGGCAGTCAAGAAAACCTCGGAAAGCAAAGGGGAGGTTGTGGTAGCTCATTGAAACAGATAAAGAACTTGGAAAGAAAGAAAGAAAGAAAGCGAAGAAAAAATGCCCGCCAGGTGGGATCCGAACCCACGACCTCCAGAATACCGGTCTGGTGCGATAACTACTACGCTACGGCGGGGCGATTTTCCCCTCCACTTTCTGGGGTATTTATGTTTAGGTATTTTTGTTTCCTGTGCTTGGGGGTGGTAGCCAGCGCCACTCGGACTACTCGGGTGAAAGGGACCTTCTTTTAAACCCCCGGGCCGTGACTCGAGTGTCTACGACATGTCGAGAGTGGTCGACCAGCGTTGAACCCTCTTAAGCTTCCTATGGCACCAAGACTGCCAGAACAGAGGCGCTCGCTATGCATGTAGCGAATCAGAATAGGAAATGAGAGGCTCGTTGAAAATAACACAGAAATAAGAGTTGGCAGCCAAGAAAACCTCGGAAAGCAAAGGGGGGGGAATGTGGTAGGTCATTGAAACAGATAAAGAATTTGGAAAGAAAGAAAGAAAGTGGAGAAAAAATGCCTGCCATTTGGGATCCGAACCCACGACCTCCAGAATACCGGTCTGCTGCGATCACCACTACGCTACCGGCGGGGCGATTTTTTCTCCACTTTCTTTCTTTCCAAATTCTTTATCTGTTTCAATGATCTACCACATCCTCCCCTTTGCTTTCCGAGGTTTTCTTGACTGCCAACTGCCAACTCTTATTGCTGTGTTATATAATACATCTATCATATATATATATATATATATATATATATATATATATATATACAGAAACATAGGTCGGCAGTCTACAACGCCAAAGGAGGCATAGGGGTGTGGTTAGGCTCTATTTTTTTCACTATGGTTAATGAAGTTAAGATACTTTTTTTAATATAAGGAAGAAAGAAAGAAAGAAAAACACGCGCCCGGAGCGGGGACCGAACCCACGCCTTCGATAAGATCTCGAATGCCTTACCAATTCGGCTATCTGGGCGACTGTGTTCTCCTTCACTTTCTGGGCTATTTATATTTACTAGAAGTGTATCTGACGCTTGAGGGGTGGTAGCCAGCGCCACTCTGACTACACGGGGAGAAGGGGACCTTCTTTTTAACCCCGGGGCGTGACTCAAACGTCTACAGCCTGTCATGAGCGGGTAACCGGCGGGAAGCCCTCTTATGCTACCTAGGCATCAAGGCTGCCAGAACCGAGACCCTCGCTAGGCTTTCGCAGATTAATATAGTCAGGGCCGGATTAAGGTGGGGGCTACGGAGGCTGCAGCCCCGGGCCCCCAGCTATCAGGGGCCCCGCTCGATCATATGAAAAAAAAAAAAATCTTCACTGCCCGCATTGAAAGTACAAGGTAGGAGCTTCAACCTCACCTTCACACCGATGCTCGTGACACGTGGGGAGGAGTGGGGGGCCCCTCACGTTATGGTTGACAACCTTCCAGTCTTAATTTAGTTATTCCTACTCCTCTTCCTTGTTTTCCCGAGGTTTATGAGAAGACGTCTTGGACCAAAAGTCGTGGGTACACAGCTTGACCGGGCCTAAGAAGCCACATAAAAAAGGCCCCGAGCTCGGCTCCGGTCTTTTTCGACTCAGGTCGTTTCGGTAGTCTTGTCGGTACACGGACATCGAAGTACGCGGACGTTTCGGCACGCACACGTTTCGGTATAAGAAAGGGTCAGACATGCGAATAAGGAAATAAAGTCTGAAGAACATTGTAAATTGTTTAAGCCTGAGGGACGTTATATGTAATTATTGACAACTTAAGCAGTGACCTATGGGCTCATTCACAGTTTCCACTACAAATTTCAATGTATAGCGTTTGACAAGGAAGTTCATTGTGATGACGACCGGTTCAATAAAGCTAGTGGATTAGTTGAATCGCATAAGCGTGATTGATATCGACTCGATATTTCTCGCTGAATGGTCAGCGTACTATATATGGTTATTTAAATGTTCAAAGGTTGTGTAGGCCACTCGCGGGGTCGTTCGGCTTCAGCCCGCGCCTCTATGTTGTAGGCTCTGCAGGATGTCTGAGCAACAAGCGTTGCGGAAGCTACATGTCCGCGCGATTGCATTCGTAGCGTAATTCTCTAGGCGCCACTCCGTGTGGACGCAGAGGCCACCGGGCCAGCCCGACCATAGCCGCTCCCTTATAGCTGGGGAATCAGCAGGCCTGGGCGGTGTGAAGAGCTCAAGCTTCGACGCCAAACAAAGAAACAACAACGTCTGGTCGAAAACTGTGTCCACTTAAAAACGCATCCTGCGTGCGGCCCCTTCGATGCCGCCTTGAAAACGGACCTCCGCCGTGACTCGGGGACGGTAAGCTGTTTGTCCTTGTTGGCACTTTTCGCTTTGGGCTGAGCCGGCGGACGGCGCGGACCAAAGGGCGGCCCGCAGATCTGGTCCCGCTTGGGCTCAGCGGCACAAGGAGAGGAACCCCCGATGGAGCGCGGGAAAACAGTGGACGCGGAAGATGTATTGAGGACTCGAAAACGAGAGGTCCACCCATACTCGCCTCCGTCGCAGACCCCGAATCTAGACGAGAAGCTTTAGCGTGTTTCCACTGCCAGTTACGACCGAACAACGAGCCCACCGATCGACAACGAACTACTGACTGCTGGAGCTGTTGCGGGGCACCGACGGGAGTAGCAGCGCGGGGGTGAGCAGAGACATTCTATCCCTATTAAACTGTTGTCTGATGCCATCTCTCGTGCTCACCTGTCGATCTCGAACCCAAAGGAGACCCGTTAAAATGTGTAGCGGCTTGACGACCAGCAAGACTATCACAGCTGCGCAACAGGCCATGCGCAAACCGCCGCACGAAGAGGACCGCTCCCCAGCCCAAAAAGCGACATTTTATATGCAAAGCATCTCTTAGTCGACCCTCCGGTGTCCGGCGTCCGCACCTCTCCTCCTCTCCACACCACCTGTGATAACACCACTCTCTCTCCTCCTCCTCTCCACACCACCTGTGCGCTACGCGCGCTGCTCCTTCTCTCCCCTCTCCACACCAGCTGTCCAATCACGCGCATGCGCGCTGCTCCTCCTCTCGACTCTCTCTGCTCTGAAAATAAACCCGGTCCGCGCTCCGCTCAGTTGCTTCTTCGGTACTGCGCCGTCCGATGACTGGAAATGAACGCCAACGATTCCGTCAGCGAACTGGCTGGCACACCTTCAACTAGCGCCAGCCAGCACACTGTCAGAACCACGAGCACCTCCGAAGACAAGGCTGCACAGAGGAGAGCTCGCGACGCCGAACGTAAACGGTAGCGTCGAACAGCGGATTCCTCGCTTCGAGAACGAGAAGCCTCTTTGAAACGCCAGCGGTGATTGGCTGATCCAGATTGCACGGCTTTGCACATCCCCTCAGGGTTCCCACGTGGGAAGATGGTGTAATTTTTTGTGCTTATCGTCTTCTTGCTAATGGTACTGCGATAGAAAGGTTGCGGTGCGCGACATGTCCGAGCCCCCTCCCTCCCCCCTCCCCCCCCCCCAACTTCCTTCACAGGCGGTGCGTGTTCAAACCGCCGCGTGCTTTCTCGTCTGTGCGGGCAATCTACAAGATTTTGGCCCGTAAGCCGTGGCGGCGAACTGTTTGGCAGATGTCTGTGAGTGACAGCTGCCAGCGCGGACTTTGAGCCCTCCCATATATGCAGGAGGAGAATTTTACAATAAAACTAAAACCTTACAGGCTTAATAAAATATTCTTATTATAAGAAAATACACTTCTGTACCATGTCGTGTGCAGGCCGGCACGGCGCTTCGATTAATTGTGAATCTGTGATGGACCGGCAATCAAACCATACTAACTTTTACGCCTGATAAAATCAGTAATATAATACTAGACATCAAGCCAAGAAATTAGTTTCTGGAAAGTGTAAAATTATGTATAATAATATCCCTGATCAGAGAGCATAACTTGGGCTTCGCAAATGTTTGCATATTAAAGCAGAATCATCATCATCATCATTAGGGCCCCAAAGACGCAGTAGCCCCGGGCCCCAAGGTTTCCTAATCCGGCACTGAATATAGTAAGTAAATGAGGGGCTCGTTGAGGAAATACAGAAACATAGGTCGGCAATCTACAACGCCAAAGGAGGCATAGGGGTGTGGTTAGGCTCTATTTTTTTTACTATGGTTAATGAAGTTAAGATTTTTTTTTTAATATAAGGAAGAAAGAAAGAAAGAAAAACACGCGCCCAGAGCGGGGAGTGAAGGAGAACACAGTCGCCCAGATAGCCGAATTGGTAAGGCATTCGACATGTAATCGAAAGGCGTGGGTTCGGTCCCCACTCTGGGCGCGTGTTTTTCTTTCTTTCTTCTGTATATTATTAAAAAAATGTTCACTTCATTAACCGTAGTAAAAAAGAAAAGAGCCTAACCACACCCCTATGCCTCCTTTGGCGTCGTAGACTGCTGACCTGTAATTCTGTATTTCCTCAACGAGCCCCTCATTTTCCTTACTATATTATTCTGCGAAAGCCTAGCGAGGGTCTCGGTTCTGGCAGCCTTGATGCCTAGGTAGCATATGAGGGCTTCCCGCCAGTTACCCGCTCATGACAGGCTGTATACGTTGGAGTCACGCCCCGGGGGTTGAAAAGAAGGTCCCCTTCTCCCCGTGTAGTCAGAGTGGCGCTGGCTACCACCCTCAAGTGTCAGATACAGTTCTAGTGAATATAAATAGCCCAGAAAGTGAAGGAGAACACAGTCGCCCAGATAGCCGAATTGGTAAGGCATTCGACATGTAATCGAAAGGCGTGGGTTCGGTCCCCACTCTGGGCGCGTGTTTTTCTTTCTTTCTTCTGTATATTAAAAAAGATGTTTACTTCATTAACCGTAGTGAAAAAGAAAAAAAAGAGCCTAACCACACCCCTATGCCTCCTTTGGCGTTGTAGACTGCTGCCCTATCTTTCTGTATTTCCTCAACGAGCCCCTCATTTTCCTTACTATATATATATATATATATATATATATATATATATATATATATATATATATATATATATATATATATATATATATATATATATATATATATAATAATGAGGTATTCACCGGGATACGGAAAAGGGAGCCAATTCTGTAGAGTTTACGACTTGAGGAGTGTGCGCGTGCGCGCCCACACTGCCTGATCGCAGCTTGGAACAGTCGCATTTCCCCGATGGTGTCCAAGCAATTGCGCCACCTCGCGAATAGCATTGTACCGACTGACTGCTGAAGTTTGCGCTTCTTCCTTGGAGTGATAGTCCTCGTGTTAGGGCTCACACTGACACCGTACTGCTTAAGTTGGAAGGTGCTCCCGTTGGCATTCTCTTCAATACCTTTGTAGTCAAAGTGGCTTCCTTTCAGTCTTGGAAAGTTAGGAGAGGGGCTATATAACTGGACTGGGAGGGAATGGAGCAAAAAACACGCAACAGTTGCTGACAAAACATATCCCGAATGGAGTTAGCTAAAAAAGGAAAACTAAAAGAAAAACACAAAACGGAACTAGATTGAGCAAGTCGTCGCGATAGGAGATCTAAACGCTTCTAGGCGCATAAATGATGCAGCAGCGGCCTAAAGAAATGAATCTGAAGGAAGGGAATAGTTTAATTTGGTATGGGTGCGTAAAAACACATATGTTTGAATGTGCTTGCGTCAAAGAAGGCGCTGGTGCGGCTTCCTGCTAGAGGCAAGCAACGCTCAAAGTTTGGTTTGTATGAGCAGGCCGTCTTTGTAGCCGTGTTCCTGCGAGTGCAATCTGGCTGTCTGTAACGAAAATGTAAATCCCAAAATTTGTTTCGTAGTTCGTCTTACCTTGGCTTGGGTTTGGAAAAGGGAAAAAGTTGGTTTATCAGCTCACAGTGGCACCGGGCCAAGAAACGAAGGGTCTTCGGGAAATACATTTCACGGTTTTCACCTGAACGAAGCAATTCATAAAATGTTGCACACAAACCGGGGCCAGCGTTCGAAGGGTAAACTGAAACAAGCAAACCCGAAATCCAACACTCTCAGTACCAGTGTTCACCCGGGCTGTATACGGTAGTTTTTCTCGTTTGCAGCTATCAACTTTGCCGCAGTTCACCTCCTACAACTAACTTCAGACATATATCACTCTTTGTTTTTGCGCTCTTTGGCGAAGTTGCCCTTTTGGCATCAAACTACAAATTCAATCAGCTATATCACTGGTTCTCAAATGGTCCACGAGAACGTTTGAGGGGTGCGCGAAGCCTCCCTCAAGCCTCCCGAAGCCTCTGTTGCATTTTCTGCGCGGTACATTGGGGCAAGAATGAAAATAAAGAAAAGGACGATTCAGAGCCTAGGAAGAGAAGAAAGCAGAGCAGCGTTCGGACGCCAAGTTTGTAGGAGATTAAGCAATTCAGTCTGATGTAAATAGAGATTTTTCTTTCTGTATGGCGGCTTCGGACTCCTTTCTTCATCATTTAATGGTGCCTGGAAACCCGGGAAGGAAGAAGTCGGGGACGCCAAGCTGCAGCGGAACGGTACCAACCAAACTGAAAGCGGCGGCTTCGGTGTCCACAAGGTGGACCAGATCTCGATAACGTTCTCATGACTCGAAGTCATCCTACCTTCGGCCTTTTAGAAGAATGAATACAACTATGCGGATAATGGACTGTTCCAATTGGCGGAGCCATGGTGGTGCTGTCCAAATACGACCAACGCGAGGGACAGACAAGACAGCGGCGACAGAGCATCCTCACCTCCAACGATCGCCCTCGATGGGACCTGGGAGCTACTCCCTACACGGTGAGGAGAATGCTGAAACTAATCGCGCAACGAAAGACACGCTACATCACCAGCACGCAAGAAGTTTCACTCGGCCTAGGATGCCGCTTGAAAAGCTAAAGACACAAAGGGACAGAGAAAGGGGAATCGCTCGGAGATTGTGCAGCGATGCAAGGGAATTATTAAGCTTGACCGTCAGAACCACAGATGTGTGTGACATGTTGTAGAATTTTCTGCGCGACATACGAAGAGCTGAAGTTGTGCTAAGGCGTTTAAATGATGCAATTGAACAGTTTATCGACAACGACTACCTGAATGAGGAATTCACCGATAACATTGAATATGAAGACATGATAATTGACAGTATGAGCCGGTTGTACCATCGATTAAAAGATGACAAGGTTGACATCAGTGAACAGTGTAAGATAATTAGGGCATTGAATGGATCGGTAACCTTCAAAGAGTTTTTTTCTCTAACTAAAGCATGCTACGAACCATCCGATTTTAAATACGCGCCTGAAGACGTTAACTCGACAGAAACTGCGCTCCCATCACATTTTCAACCGCCGCAAGCAAAGGGAGGGACTGCGTCACGTTCGTTGTCTACACTTGACATCCAAGCTAAAGATGCCTTGTGTTCTACGCCACTTCAAGAGTCCTCGGAGAGTACTGGGAGCTACACAGTCTGCATATCAAGCCGTGTAACTTCTTCAGAAGCCACTTACAGCAAATGTCCCAAGCATCAGAATACGAGTGCGCCACCCGCGGAAATCGAACGGCGAGATAGGACTCAAATATTTATAGTGAACGGCCAGAGGTTGGCCATAGATTCAAACATTGGCATTGCCCGTAAGGGACGTCGCAGGCTGATGGAGACAGGACACATCGGGCGTTGTGGGGAGAGCAAGGATGCCTCACACATGGACAGCAGAATTGCCAAAGCACAACGCGCGAGGAAGGAGCGAAATGCACTAAAGAACTCTTGTCAAGCTGCTGAAGAATTTTCATCTGAATTTAAGACCGTGGAAGATAAGCTGCGAATTTCTTCCTGGATACGTCGACGGCAGCGGTACTCTCGGCGTGTACCCAAGAGACGAGCCCTACTGGCAGCCTGGACATCTGGCTCACTTAGCGGTATCGACAGGAACGGAGTTATTGTGCTTTGTGGTCAAAACCTGTACAGTCTATATTCCCTGACAGACCAACGTTCGGAAGACCTGTGATTTGCTGTGTTGGGCAGTGGCTACCTTCATTTTTTGTGCGGGGCCGGGAGGATGTTGCATTTTCTGTGCGGGACATTGGGGCAAGAATGAAAATAAAGAGGACGATTCAGAGGTCGACAGCAAGGAAGAGAAGAAAGGCGAGCAGCGTTCGGACGCCATGTTTGTAGGAGATTAAGCAATTCAGTCTGATGTAAATAGAGAGAGAGAGAGAGAAATAACATTTATTTGGTATCCGGCATGTGGGAAGTCTCCGGCCACGCAGGGCGCGGCTGATCCCTGTCTTTGAACTATGGCTAATACGCCCTATAGTTCTGGGCTTAGACCCCGAGGATTGTGGCTCCGGCTAGGCGTCAGGTACTCGGGCTCCTCTACTCCCGTTTACTGGGGCAGAGGTTCCCTTTCTCGTCTGCTTCGCTAGAGCCTCCTCGAGCCGCTGGATGGCCCTGCGTTGTGTTGTTGGATCTTCGGAACGTAACCACGCTCCCACTTCTTCGGGGTATGTCGCATCCAGGCACTGCGCATCCCCTGCGTTCACAGCACTGTCACACTCCCCCCACATGATGTGCTTGAGGGTGGCGGGTTCGCGTCTGCACACACTACACACGGTGTCCGCGAACATTTCCGGGCATATGTGTCGGGCCAGGGTGGGCGTCAACACACATTCTGTTTGTAGTTGTCGTAGTCTCACCGCCTCCGCGCGCGTGAGTTCACGGTGCGGTGGCGGAAAGGCTCTCCTGGCTTCCCTGTAGGCTGCTAGGATCCCGCTGTATTCTGTGAGGGGCTCGCAGTCTTGTTCTTGGTCTTCTCCGCTGGTGTCGAAAGACGCGGTCGCCTCGGTCCGGCACGTGACGAGGACACGGGCCGTGGCGTCCGCTTCTTCGTTGCGGTTCTTGATGTTGGTAGCTAGTTCGTTGCCCATATGGGCCGGGAACCATTTGATGGTGATGTTGGGAGATCTCGCTGCGGTGCCCTGAGATGCCTGCTCGACCCCTCGGGGTCTCGCTAGCCTCTCCGCACCACGCCAGACCGTTCCTCGAGCGAAGTTTCGGATTGCTGACTTCGAGTCGCTCAGTATTGTACGTGTGTTTGGTAGTCTCATGGCCAGCGCTATTGCCGCCTCTTCCGCTTGGCCGACTGTTTTCGTGCGTATGGAGCACGCTGACAGGAGTTCGCCGGTGGATGCCTTGATTGCCACCGTTGCGAAGACGTTACGGGTCCTTGGGTATCTTGCGGCATCCACGAACACCGCACCCTCGTCTAGTTGGTGATGCTTGGCTAGTGCGGCCGCTCTTGCAGCTCGCCTTCCCACATCTCTCTCTGGATTGGTGTTTCTTGGCAGGGGGTAAACGATGATCTTCCTTGCCAATTCGTCTGGCAGGAGGGCTTGTTCCTCCAGCTCTCCTTCTAGCTCGCAGCTTGATCGGGCCCCTGGTGGCAGGATCCCCACTCGATCCAGTAGTCTTCTGCCCGTCGCGGTACTACCCAGACGGTGTAGTTGCGACGTTCTCAGGGCCTCGCTGATCTCTGAGAGCGTGTTATGTGCACCCAGAGACAGCAAGGCCGTAGTTCTTGTACCCGGTAGTAGACCCATGGCTCCCACGTAGGCTTTTCGGATGGCCGCGTCGATTTTGGACCGTTCGGCTGCGGTCCATCGGTGGAAGGCCCCTGCGTACGCGGCATGGCTTACGACGAAAGCCTGTAGCAGCCGCAGAAGTCCCCTTTCGTTCATGCCTCGGTAGCGTGTCGAGACCCTCTTGACCAGGCGTGCTGCGATGCCTATCTTGGTCGTAATATTCTTTACTGCCGTGGCGTTTGTTTGGGTGCCATCGATGTACATGCCCAGGACCCGGAGGCCTGGGACGTGCGGGATCGGCGCGCCACTGTCGGTGCGTATCGTTATGTTCTTTTCTGCTTCTTGGCTTGCCCTCTTCCTGTGCCTCCCTGGTGGCGGCAGGATGAGTAGCTGTGACTTTTGCGGTGAGCACCGAAGACCTGTGTCCGTGAGGGCGGTCTCTACAGCGCTCACCGCTGCTTGGAGATCTTCGATTTTTCCGTCGCTTCCGCCGGTAACCCATATGGTCACGTCGTCTGCGTATAGGCAGTGTCGGACCCTCGGGCTTAACGCTTCCAGGCGTTTGGCCACCTCTAGCATCACGATGTTAAACAGGAACGGGGAGATGACCGAGCCCTGTGGGGTCCCGACACTGCCCAGCTTCCGTTCTTCTAGTTTCTGCCCTCCCACTTCTAGCCTGGCTGTCCGGCCTGTGAGAAAGGCTCTGATGTAGTTGTACGTTCTTCTTCCTAGCCCAAGGCGGGATACCTGGGCCAGAACCGCCGAGTGCTTCACGTTGTCGAAGGCACTCTGCAGGTCCAAGCCCAGTATGGCTCGGTTGTCATTCTTGGGAATCCCGCCCGGGGGGTCGAGGACTTCTCTCTGGATCAGAAGCATTGCGTCTTGAGTACCCAGTTTGGCTCGGAAGCCGAGCACCGTGTCTGGGTATTTGTTGTTTGCTTCCAGGTAGCGGTTCCACCGGGTGTTGAGGACGTGCTCCAGCACCTTACCCACGCAGGACGTGAGCGAAATGGGTCGCAGTCCGTCAATTCCCGGTGGCTTATTCGGTTTTGGCAGCAGGATCGTTTTCGCTGTCTTCCATGCTTGGGGTAGCGTGCCATTGCGCCAGCAGACGTTGTAATAGTTCGTCAGGGGTGATATCGCTGCGTCGCTCAGGTTGCGTAGGGACTTGTTAGAGATCTTGTCGGGACCGGCTGCCGAACGACAGTTCAGTTCTTGCGTGGCTTGCCTAACCTCCCACTCTTCTATGTCTCGATCGAGGTGGGAGTTTGGCTGGCCAGCGTAGTCCGGGTGATCTTCGCTGTTAGTGGAAGGGAGGTAACGCTCGTTGAGACGTTTGTGCATCTCTTCTTCCCCTAGTTGGCGAGCAGTAGTGTGTAGTATTTGGGCCATTCTTGTACGTTGGTATTCGCCGCTCCTACTTTCGTCCATCAGTTGCCTGAGGAGTTTCCAGGGGCTGCTTCGATGTAGCTGTCCTTCAGCTTGGCTGCAGAGTGCGAACCACTGCTGTGAGCAGAGCTGTCTACTGTGTCGCTCGATTTCTCTACCGAGCTCGGCGATTCTCTTGCGTAGTTTCCTGTTGTGTCGTTGCCGACGCCGTCTCTTCTGGAGCGAGCGCCTTGCTTCAAGAAGATGGGCCAGACGTGGGTCCATGGCTTCTATTTCCTCTGGAGCTTCGATTTCTTCGGTGGCTCCTTCCGTCGCCGCCAGCAACTTCGCTGACCATGCGTTGATTTCGTCAATGTCGCCCAGTTCCGTATTGCGGAACTTGCTCCAGTTGACCAGTTTGTGTCTTGCTCTTGCCGCTGCTTGTTTCACCCTTGAGGTGGGCTAGCGGGAGTTCGATTTCGATAATGAAATGGTCACTACCTAGATTAATCCCCGTGTTCCTCCACTTGGCGGTGCCACCTTCGGGTAGCAACCCAAAGGCGAGGTCTGGGTTCGTATCTCTCAGTGGCTAAGGCGTTGCGCTGCTGAGCACGAGGTCGCGGGTTCGATTCCCGGCCGCGGCGGCCGCTTTTCTGATGGAGGCGAAAAGCAAAAACGCCCGTGTGTACGAGATTTCGGCGCACGTTAAAGATCCCCAGGTGGTCAAAATTAATCCGGAGCCCTCCACTACGGCGCGCCTCATCGCCTGCGTTGCGTCGGCGCGTTAAACCCCACAATCAATCAATCAGTGGGTTCGTATCTCGGGTAGCCGATGTGCCTATCCTGGATGGTTGGGATGGGTTGGTTAGTAGTGTGAACCCGGCTGCCGCCGCGTCTTCGAGAATATCTTTCCCTTTAGACGTAGTGGTCGTGTAGCCCAGTTCTCTGTGCTGAGCGTTGAAGTCTCCGTATATTATCGCTGCGGAGTCTCCTTTCTTGGCTAGGTCTCGTTGTGCTTGAACCGTAGCTTCTTTAATCTTATGGAAGAGAGTCTTGAACTTCTGCTTTCCATGTCTGGGGTTGCTGTAGGTGTTGGCAAGTAGGATGTTCGTCGCTGTCTTGCTCTTCCTGCCGCCTCTCGCCTTGTGTCCCTTGCCCCGTATTGCTAGCTCGGTAACACATAGTTCTAAGGCAGTGTCCCTGTTGCCCAGGAACCGTTGGTGTTTCACGTGGGCGATTCTCTTACGGACAAACGTGCACACTCCCTGCGCCGCACCCTTCCCGCATGTACGGGCGGATGGCGGGCTGGCGTGTGCCCGGTATCCGGGAAGCCCAGGTGTATCTTCTATATGAGTCTCTTGTATGACTATCACGTCCGGACGCGCCGTCGGGGCCAGCGATCTAATGTGTTGTTGTAGGACTGCTTTTCGGCACCTGAAGCCGTTTGCGTTCCAATGCCATATTCTCAGGCTATTGTTGCTGTACATCTTTAAGTAGGGTTCTGATTTCTTCGCGATGTTGTTGCAGCATACTCGTGAATTGCTGCAGCATCTGTTGCTGAATTTGGGCTAGTTGTTGTTGAATAAATTGGGAACATTTGTTGACAATTCTTTGCTCTAATGCCTCGAAATTCTTGTCCCATTTTTTCATGGTGTATTCGAGTCTCGTAATCCTGGTGTTGAGGCCCGTATATCGCAGGGGTCTTGCTTTCCTGCCGTTGTTGGTCGAGACACCGTCGTCTTCTTCCTCTTCGTATTCGCTAGCGCTGGCTAGCTCGTCTGCTGATTGTTAGATGCAGAGCATCTGATTCACTCGCCTTGTCCCTCCGGCGTCGTCGTCGTTGTTGTCGGCGTTGTCCACCCCTCTGCCATTCTCCTCGCTGCGCGAGCTGCGCTCTCCGCCGCTCTCCGCCGCTCACCCCCTCTCCTCTCCGATAACGAACACTCTCTCGCGAGGGGCATTGGATTGGATTTGATTTGATTGGATTGGATTGGATTGGATTGGCTTGGCTTGGCTTGGATTCGGTTGGATTGGATTTGGATTGGATTGGATTAAAGTGGATTGTGTTGGATTGTGTTGCGTCATAGCCGCGGCACGTTGCGTCATAGCCGCGGCAGACGCGCTGGGGCCGACGCATGTGTAGTACTCTCTCTTCCGCGGTTTCCTCTCCTTCGGGCGCGCTGCGCATATAACCGGTGTGCCGTTCTCCGGCGAAGCAACATCCACGCTTGGCTCAAACACCTATAGTCCACGCCGCTTTACAAGTACGCCAACGTCGTCATCGACTGGGACCAGCTTACGCAGTCCCCTCAACGTTATGCGCGCTATAAAACGCGTTCCCTTCGCCGCTCCGCCTATGCGTCGCATCTACACAGGGGTTCCCGCGAGGGGAGGTGGGAGTTTTTTCTTCTAGCCCTCGAGCCGCTGTGATGATGGCTTCTCTAGTAGGAGGCCTTGTCTTCACGGTGGTTTGGAGGGTCCTTTGGGGGTTAGCATTGGGACTGTTCGAGCTCTGCTGGCCGGCTTGAGCCCCGTTCCCTTCTTGGGCTTCGTCCGTCGCCATGTCGTCGTCGTTGGACTCCGCAGGCTTCGCGCCATTTTGAAGTCTTCTTATAAGATTGTCTTGTCTTGCAATGGTTTCGCGTTGCTGTTTGATAGTGAGTTGCAGCGCCGCCATTGTCGTTTGTAGGTTTTGGAGCTCTTTCTGCAGTCCTTTGACTGCGGCTTTGAGCTCGCGAGTTTCTACTTTGCATCGTTCTCCGCAGCTCCCGCTGCCGTTGCTTTGCTTCTTGCCAGTGTTGGTTTGCGACGATGCTCCGCTCTGGGTCTTCGCCGCACCTGCGGTGTGCTGCTCGCCGCTCTTCTCTGACATCATCGGTGGCGCCGGGCCGGCGGTGACGTCACGCTTGTTTTTCAGCGCCGGCCGGTGCTGGGAGGCCGACCGTCGCTGCGATGCCGCGCGCGCGCCCGACGCCGAGCGTGGGCGCTGCCGCTCCTGCGGTTTTCCGGACGTGACGTCTGCCCACGTCAGTCCTTCTGAGGCTTCTCTGCTCCAATCTCGTCGTTCCGCGTTGCTGGGGCTTCCGGCTTCGCGAACCTTCGATTCCAGGAAAACGCTCCTTCTAGGAGGTCTTGCTCCTTGCAGGGGCGCGGGCGCCATCTTGTTCGGCGCCATCTTTGCCATAGTTTCGATGTTCTGTTTTGCCAGCATTCGCCGCTTGATTTGAGGCGGCACCTTGAATTTATTCTTGCAGCTCCCGGCACCGGTTACATGGGAGCCGCCGCAGAACTTGCATCGAGGTTTGCAGTAGTTTTCGTGGTCTTCCCCTGGGTTCTTTCGCCCACAAGCGAAGCACACCTTTGCATTGGGGGTAGGGCACACATCCCTTCTATGCCCCACTTGTCCGCACGTGTTACAGACTTCTCTGTGTTGCCTGTACAGCGTGCATTTAGTGACGAACCCGCCATATTTCACATAGTGCGGGACTTTCTCTCCGTCAAATAGAATTACCACCGATTCTGATTTACCCAGACGGTGGGCAGCCATGATCGTGGGATTCTGCTTGTTTACGAGGTACCGTGTGATCTCTTCCTCGGTCTCCTCTAGCCCTACCCCGCTGATCACCCCGGGCGAGGTGTTGTCGGGGGTGCTTTTGTACGCGAACGTTTCGTACGTTCGGTCTTCGATGACAATGTTTCTGATCGAGCCGTATCGGAACGATCTAGCTTCGCTCGGGGTGCTGAGGACGATAATGTTTTGGGTAGCGTTCGGGGCGAAAGAATCGTCCTGCGCTTCCTCTCTGGAGATTTTGGCTGCCGCGATGATCGCTTCTCGCAGTGCCGACATCTTAGTGCTGTTTACGACGAGCCCGCCGCGAGGCCTAATCACCACGCGGTGCTCGTCTTTCTTAGCGAACGCTGGCATACGGGCTGACTTTTCCATGCTGGCGTTAACCCTAGCTACGAATTGGGCTTTCAGCTCCTTGGGGCGCTCTTCCTTGATTCTAGCGTTCAAAGCCGTGGCTGACTTGCCAGGCTTACCTGCGGTTTGGGTATCCCGCTGCGATGAGGCACCCGCTTCCAGTTGTTTCTTTCCGCGTCGACAGACTACTAGAGTCCAGCCCGCACACGAGTTCGGTGGGTCACTGTCACTGCGCTCCACAGAAACACACTGTCCGATGTCGGAAGCGGTCGAAAGTCCGTCTCCGATCGTCGTCGAGCAGTCCCCGCTGGCGTCTAGTCGTGTCCCGGTCGGTTGTTCGGCGGCTTTCCTCTTCGCGGCGGTTAGGCCTAGCTGGTCACACCGCCTTTTGCAATCGGAATCCGCGCTTATATCCGCAGCCGAGGTGTCCATGGCCTGGAATTCTTCGTAGAGTTGGTCGTTCTCGTCGTTCCGAAGCCCGGCGAGCTCTGGGGAGGCCTCCAGGGCCGCCCCGGTCGACGCGCCGACCGAGCACATGGTCGGAGCGAAGGTGGCCGTCGTTAGGCTTAGCGGGGCCGCTCCCGCTTCGCGCACAAAAACCAGTCTAAAACTCCCAAAATTGGGTGAAATGGCCCAAATTTGGTATCAACGTGGTCCACTCGCCGAGCTGATCACTCACGTACCAAAATTAGTCCAGTAGGGGTCGATGGTCCGCCGAAAATTGGCATTTCCTGCGGAGCCGATGTGAAGCGTGACCGTTCGCTCCGCGCGCTCGCAGCGCCCCCCCTGATGTAAATAGAGATTTTTCTTTCTGTATGGCGACTTCGGACTCCTTTCTTCAACAGCCTCCCCCTGCCATTCTTTTCTCGATTTTCGCCAGCACTTGCTTGCAATGCTAAAAAGGTGGCTTCATTGTGTTACAGGTACGCTTAATTTCTCCGCTTAGCACGTATTTTAAACATCTTCCTTTTGCACAACACGCCACCTATGAGGAAAAAAAACAGACACAGAAAAGGCAGCTAATAGGTCTTTTATTTATTTATTTATTTTTTATTTATTTATTTATTTGTTGATATACCTACATTTCGCCCATAGGGCATTACAGTAGGGGGGTAAAAAGCACATTTTCACACACGAAATGTGTCAACAACAAAACAGAAAAAAAGAATAACGAGAAACAGGAAAACAAACAGACAAATATACATCTACAAATATACAAGATATGCATAATATACAAAGAATATCCAGCACTGAAAGTAAGACACGTATGTAGAAACATGTGTACAGTTAAACCTGGATGGAACGCACCTATATGTAATAAATTCCTGGATTTAACGAAGTTTTTCAATTCCCCATTTCCACCCTCATTGAAGCCCATGCGTTTGCAATGTAACGAAGGAGCTGCGACGGTCAACCTGGATGTAACGAATTCGCTACGCTGATGAGTCAAGGTTTCTGACCCTTTTCCTAAAACATCGGCTGGCGAAATGCACTAGTTTAGCGAATTTCGCCCTCACAGCAATCTCTCGTGCGTTTCCACGTGTGAGTGCGGTGCCGGTTAGGTGCTTGGCCTGCCTGTCGGCGTGTAATCGCATGTGTCCCTGATATCTGTGGTGAGGTGAGGTGAGTGTGAGAGGGAAAGAGGTTCCCAGCCTGCACCACATATGTATCGCAGGGAAAGAAAAGGAAGGGGAGGGGGTAGAAATATGGGTTGAGGTAGTGGTAGTAAGGTGGTTGGGGCAGGAACAGGATGGGGTAATGGGGAAGAGAAGATAGATCTACCATCAGCGACCACCGCCAAGGAACGGGGATGGATTCGTGGATGATTTATGCTGCCTGAATACGAAAAGATTTCTCTTTTGAAGACAAGCTCGCAATTTTAAATGCCGGCTCCGCCTGCGAGAAAGAAGAACGTCACCGACCGGTACAGTGTCCCAGCTAGCATCTCTAAAACAATTTCTAGTGCAGAAAAGAGCATGGAGTTCGCGAAAAGGCGCTCTTTCAGCATAAGTTTGGTTCTTGTAACGTGTTAAGGCGCCGAAAAGTATCAAAAAGCAAAAGTGATACTTGGTTACGTTTGTAAATTTGGGGGCCGTGTAGTAGCAGCAGCAAGCGCAAATCACGCAGTTTTTCAGCGTGAAATGTATACTTGAGCAACGTGAGTTCAGCATCACTGATGCCTGGCATATTGGTTTTATTTCTGCTTCATTTCCGTGAGCTTTAACTCGAAACCTGCATGTAACGAAAGCCTGGATGTAACGAAAAAATGCGAATTTTTGTCAACTTCGTTATATCCAGCTTTAACTGTATAAGCTTGTTCACAAAAGAAAACAAGTATACAATAAGCAGACATGCGCACTAGGAAGAATGGCGTAGAAATTTAGCTTTGAAGATAATTGCGCAAATGTGCGAGGAATTCATTGTCGCCTGCGCATTGATTGATTTCCCGGGGAAGCTGATTCCAGGATTTTATTGTGCGGGGAAAAAAATATTCATAAAAGCAGTTGTGCGAGCGGGCATTTCTATAATCTTAAGCGCGTCGTCAAGACACTGAGAGACATATGTGTGCGGCACCAGATAAGCATGACACCTTAGGAAACAGCGCGAAAAACTTGGTCAGTGAGGGCAAACAGACACGAGCGCTGCCCTCTCTCTGTACAAGTTTTTCGCGCTGTATCCTAAGGTGTCATGTGTACCCAACTAGCCCCAAGTAAAGCTTTAGTACAGATAAGCATCTTTGTTGAGTGGTGCTCTGTCAAAGTATACATCTCTTACAAACGCCATACGAAAAAGGCGTAGGCCAGCCAAGGCAATCTTTTATCCAGTAATGCTACTTGGAAATGTAACTCTTCGCAACAAAATAAGCAGCGCGGTTCTGTATCGCCTCGAGACTACCTATCAGATTCTGCGTGAAGGGATCCCATACCGTGCAACCGTATTCCAGAATCGGACGGATATTTGTGCTGTATAAGAATTCTCTTGCATCTTGCGGATCCTGCTTAAAATTTCTCTTAATGAAGGGACGAGTGCGGGCTGCCTTCGTTGGTATGCATTCTATATGTCGGTTCCATGTTAGGTCGCCAGAAAATGTGACTCCTAAATATTCAGCGTGGCTTACCTGAGGTATAGCTTCATTATTAAGATTGTATTGTGTTTGGAATGACTTGTGTTTCCGGGAAAATTGAATGTGGTTGCATTTAGACACATTTAGGGACATAAACCACTGGCTGCACCAAAGACAGATGTTATCTAAATCAGTTTGTAACATCCGCCTATCATAATCGTCTCGGATCTCTGTACAAAACACAATCGTCTGCGTATAGCCTTATACTTGAAGTTACCCGCGCACCGACATCATTGATATATACGAAAAGTAAAAATGGTCCGAGTACCGACTCTTGGGGTACACCGAATGACACGGAAATGTTTGTTGATGAAACACCATTAATTAAAACCTTTTGGGACCGGCCGGTTAAATAATTCTGAAGCCAGCACAGAATATTTCCTGCTAAACCAAGAAAAGAAAGCTTGTAAGAGAGGAGGTTGTGAGAAATTTTGTCAAAAGCTTTCTGAAAATCTAGCACATTGGAATAAGAGGAAATGCAAGAGCTGACCGATTAGCAGCAACCGCTCATTCAAATTCCACGTGTAGCGCCGTGCCTTTTACCAGAGGTGATGTTAAAAATTATTTGAAAAACCTAAGGACACACATTACTTTGGAAACCAGGTTGACCGATAAATATCGTTCATCGCTGTTATACCAAGTGGACCCGTACCTTACATACCCGTGTGCGTCTCACCTGGGTCGTTCCGTCGACACGTTAATACATCGCCTTCGCCTTGACGTGGCCTACACCAAGAAATTTCTTTACCGTATTCAATTCGCTGATGACACCTGCTGTGCTTGTGGACACCAAACTGAAGATGTACATCATGTCCTGCTTGAGTGCCCTCTATATGCGACCGATCGGAAAAAACTAAGTGATAAGCTTAACCTGCTATCTCGGACACCCCTATCCTTGCCGAAACTGTTGGGTCCGTGGGACAATGTACGCAACCAAACGAAAGCCTTCCTTGCCTTAAGGGATTTTTTTCAAATGACGAAGATGTGTGAACATTATTAAATAAGTGCACTTTCCTCTGAAACGCTCTGAAATGGGTGTGGAAACACACAAGGGTGTTATGTATATTGGCGAAACTATCTGTGTCACGTCGTGGATGTCGTCTGTATATAGATGTGTATAGTTCTCTTGTGTCTTTTTTTGTTTTTTGTTTTTTTTTTAAACTTTATTCCACTGCTGTAAGGACCGCTGCTGTCTCAATGTACTTAATCTAACCCCTTGTAGTTCCTTAGGGCAAGTAGTGTACCTTTTGTATACTCCAATGCCTGGAGTAGCCAGCTCCTGTTTGGGTTGGAGCTAAACTCTCCAATAAATAATTACTTCTCTCTCTCTAGCAGTACACAGTCTGTTTGTACACCATTATCGAAAGATTTAAATAGATCGTGCGAGAATTCAATTACTTTAGTGGTAAATGATCGGCCGCACCTCAACCTGCGTTGATAATTGACAAAGAATGGTTTTTTTAGATGGTTAATGATGGCTGTGTATATTATAATTTCAAGTGTCTTGCAACCAACACTAGTTAACGATATAGGTCGATAATTTGGAACCAAACCTCGGCTACCGGTCTTGTGAATGGGGACGACGTCTCCAATTTTTCAATCCTCTGGTAGTGTGGAACTTGAAGCAGATATGTTATACAGTAGAGTTAAATATTTAGATATGACAGAAGCGCAGGATTTGAGGACAAGATTTGGAATCCCAGAATTTGGTGCTGAGTTTGGTTTTATGTTTTGAATAAGCTTGAGCATTACGTAAACATCAACGATAATTTAAGGCATATGCTCAAGTATTGAGAACGTGCAAGTCGGAAATTGGCTAGGTTGAGATCTTGAAAAGACAGATTAGAAATATTCGTTGAAGTATTTGGCCTTATCAACATCGTTAACGATAGAGCTGTTGTTAACAGTGAGTGGAGGTATACCCGTATCGTCTTTGCGATTGGACTTCACCATTTTCCAGAATTCTTTGGGTTTATTTTTAATTTTTGATCCCAACGAAAGAGACAACGTACTTTTTTTCAGATTTAATTTTGCGTTCTATTAAGCCGCGTTGTTCTTGAAGGCCAGCAAATGAATCCGGTTCTAGGTGGGCTCTACGCTTTCTGGACATTCATTTCCTCTTATTCACGATTGTTTTTATTTCTCTTGTGAAACACGGCTCATCTGACCTTTGCTTTCCCGAAAGTATCTTAAATGGTATATATAATTCTATAAGGGAGCATATTTTTTGCTTGAATTTCAACCATACATATGCAATGTCTGATGCAGGACTGTGAGACTCAAACAAAGGAAAATAATTTTATACCTCTAAGGCAATTGAATCATAGTCGCCCCTATCCTAGAGGTAAACCTTACGAGCCCGGGTGGCAGGTAAAGGAGGGCGATCCCATAAGACCTTTGCGGTTATTCCCACATGATCCCTAATGCCAGGGGTTGCGCAGACAGGTTGAGTCACGGATTCAGAATTAGAAAAATTTAAATCAAGCGTGTTGGCATTAACGCTAGAGCATTTAGTAAAGACATCAAAAAATTGGAAAAGGCCATGGCTGGCGATAAGGTCTTCAAACGCTGTAGCCAATTAAACTTTGGAGGAAAATACAGGCATCTTACTTGTCCAGTGGACCTCAGGCATATTAAAATCTCCCCCGATTACAAAATGATCTGTTGTCCCTTTTTGCAGCTGATCGGATAATGAAAGGAGGGGGGCGAATACTGCTGTCACTTGGTGGGCGATAAAACGTTGCCATCGTAATGTGTTCGTCATTCTGGAGCACGACCTTGCACCATACTGATTTGCAGTTTATATTGCTAAAATCTATCGGGAAACTCTGGATGTTTTTTTTTTTCTTAAACCAGAATAAATACATCTCCGCAACGTGAATTTCTGCCTTTACGGTATGCTTCATATTCGTGGGGAACACCTCAGAGTTGGTGATGGATTCGTCAAGCCATGACTCGCAGCCGAAGACTATATCCGTGTTCAGGGAGGATAACAGGCTCGCTAGCTCATCAGTTTTATTTTTAACACTGCCCCTGTTAGCAAGCGGAATATGAAGATTTGAGGCACGCGTACTCACAGAAGACACATAATGCTCAGTAGCAAGACGTCGGCCGAGGCGTCGTGTGCGAACTACTTTTTTGACTGCGCAACAGTTTCGGAGACCACATCATAAAGATAACAGCGCCCATCAATAAACAGCTTGTCATGCCCGAGCGTGTATTTCAAAGACTGCGCTTTGCCAAGGAAGCGCGCAATGGACGCGAAGCTGCGCCAAAACAGGCCCAAAACAACCATCGCTAAAGTTCAAAAGACAGTTCAACAGACGATCGACAACGGATTCAACTAGGCTTCCGCCTTCATAGGAAGTTTAAGCATCCTCAGTATTTTGTCTTCGTGTGTGCTTCCTTCAAAAAAAAAAAAAAAAAGTAAGCCGACCGGATTGTCTTGACTTAGTTTCGTCATCGACGCCTGCGTTGCGCCCACGACTTGTTGTGGTTGGGCCCTGCAAGGCGGAGAAGCCGACGTATTTTTGCTTCATCTTGGTTTTGATTGATGATTGATTGATTTTAGGGTTTAACGCGCCGACGCAACGCAGGTGATGAGGCGCGCCGTAGTGGAGGGCTCCGGATTAATTTTGACCACCTGGGGATCTTTAACGTGCGCCGAAATCTCGTACACACGGGCGTTTTTGCTTTTCGCCTCCATCAGAAAAGCGGCCGCCGCGGCCGGGAATCGAACCCGCGACCTCGTGCTCAGCAGCGCAACGCCTTAGCCACTGAGCCACCGCGGCGGGTTTCATCTTGGTTTTCTCGGGGGCCTTCGTGAAAAATGAGGCCAGGGTAATTGCGCTTGCTGCGAGGGAAATTTATGAAAAGTTTCGACTGGCTGAACAAGAAAGAGTTGACGAAATACCTGACTTTGTAGGCGTGTAGAGCTGCGTACATCAAATACGGTATTTACGTTTCTATACGAGTGGAAGACACTAACTTGAAGGTATTTTTATTCAGTTATTAAGATGCCTCACGATCGCTTGTTTTCAAAGTAATGTTACACTGTAGAATTTGAGGGGGGGGGGGGGGGGAGTGTTACACGTATACCCATTTTCAGGAAGAACCGCTTGCACGTGCGTCACGATTACGGACTGTTGTATGCGTGCGCATAAAAAAACGCGGAGAAAAAGATATCAGAAATCGTCTGCTCGTGCCCGTGGCATTCCAGAAAGATTGCGGTTGAGCTCTGCTTATCAGCGATGGAAAGGTGTCTAACAGCTTGTTGGACCTGAAGTATTTGCCGTAGATATCATATCACTTTGTTTGCCTTCTGGGACGTACACGAGCTCACTCTTTTTATACTCTAAGGTACGCGGGAGTGGGATGGTTTTGCCGACTGAAAACGTAGAATATTATTTTTCGCGATTTTTTTTTGTCAAGAACTGTCCAGGCAACGTCGCTGGCTGTGTGAGTAAATTGACACAGAACGCGAAAGGCTGAACCAAAGGGTAGGCGCTGCCTGTGAAAGCATTTTTCTTTATTTTTTCACGTGCGCTCTTGTAAAGAAAGAAGCTATTCGGAGCTATCTTTAGTGGATTAAGTCAGGCTGGACGAGTGCCGACAGGGGGAGGAGCGGAGGAGGGGGAGGCCCGCTGTCGCGCGCAAGGACACGCCGTGTTCCGCGGTCTTCAGGATGTCGGAAAGTGCTTCAGTGCTGAGGCAGAATCTTTTTACCCCACAGGAAAGACAAGCAGCGGATGTGTTCTGGCGTGAGGAAGGTCGGAAGTGGTAAGAGATAGCCGTCGCTGCACCTCCAACGGCAGTGCTCAGTTTGTGCCCTGCGGCGCGGAAAGGTGTGCCAGTTGCCTGTCTCGTGCACGCGGTGCTTCCTTCATGGGCCGGACGGAAAGATGCGTCGATGCGGAACTGTGAAAACACATGTATTTCCCCAAGGGTAACCAGGACGAGCACCGAGCTCACTACGGTAGTTGTAGACCCAGCCCAAATATGCGCAGACGCCAGGGCTGTTTGCGAACAGGCACTGAACCACGGGTAGAGGCACGTGACATGGCAAATCTTGACGCACCGTTTGTTTTCTGGGTCATGAGAAGAGCTTTATTTCTTACAAGCGCGCTAACAGTAAGAATGTTTTGCGAGCCATACGAAAATGTTATTAGACGAGTTATTGCGTATGCCCTGGGACATGAAAATAGGTTTCTGGAGGCTAGTTGATGCTCCGCGAGGCGTCCGCTGTTGTTATGTTTTATTTGAAACGAAAGTGCAGGCATATCCAGCGTGTTTCTTGTGCAGCTTTATATATACAATTGTGTGCCACAATAAAAAAAAAATCTGCACTTCTTTGGAATTTTTTTGTTGTCGCGTGTCTTGTTGAATGGTAATGATATCCGACTCGGTGTAGCTCTCCTACTAATCAAGAAAAGGGAACTACCATTATATTTTTTCGCCAGGTTGAGAAAGACTGCATGAGCAGAGTCCTTGTCCTTGTAATAGTGCGCAATGCTGCGCAATAGTGCAATACTAAAGTGCGTAGGAGGGAACCCTGACGCTAGTGTCCACGCGAACCACCGGATGAAAACTTCGACCAGCGTGCAAGTGGGAATGCATGTGCGAAGTGCTTAACGCTTACTTGATCTGGCTGAGCAACGCGAGAATAGTTTTCTTGTCGCAAAGAAAACAACCTTTAAAGTGGTTTTTATCAGCATACAAACATGTTTAAAGTATATACCGACCCATAGCATTTGCCAGTTGCGTTGGACAGCTTATGGAACGAGTTATCCTTGCACGCCTGGAGTGGTTCCTGGATCACTACAACGTCTACCCTGAAGTCATGGCTGGTTTCCGTCGTGGCCGTTCTTCTATGGATTACGTTATCGACCTGGTAACCTTTGTGCAGCAGCAGAGACGCATCAAGCGCATATGCGCTGCACTCTTTCTGGGCGTGAAAGGAGCGTATGTCAACGTGGAACATGATGCCATTCTTAAAGCACTGCAGGTAATGGGGCTTGCCGGCCGAGTCTACCAGTGGATGCGAAGTTACCTTTCGGGGAGGTCATTCTTTGTAATGACTCAAGATGGCCCAACGTCAATACACTATAACCAACGCGGTGTCCCCCAGGGAGGCGTCTTGGACCCCACGTTGTTCAACCTCACACTCATCGGCCTCGCAAGCTCCCTCCCAAGAACGGTTCATATGTCGATTTACGCGGATGATGTTTGCATCTGAGCAGATGGAGTGACTCGACGGCACGTGCGCGCACGCCTGCAAAAGGCTGCAGATTTGACCAACACCTATCTGCATAAGCAAGGGTTGGAAGTGTCTTCCAGCAAATGCGCAGTGCTTACGTTCTCACGGAAGCCTATGTACGCATACCCTTTGACAGTTAATGGCGAAATGGTCTCTAATGTGAAGTATCACAAGTTTCTTGGAGTGGTCGTTGACAGACACCTTTCTTGGAGCCCCCACGTTCGTTGTTCTAAGAAGAGGCTGTCTGCAGTGGCCCATATGCTCCAGTTCATCGGCGGCAAGACGTGGGGAGCGCCTATGAAGTCAATGTTGCAGCTGTACGACGCACTATTCTTAGGCTCCCTACGGTAGAGCCTACATGTACTTTCAGGTACGTGTCGTACAAATATTCAGCAACTGCAAGTCATACAAGTGCAAGCTCTCCGAAATTGCCTTGGCCTACCACGGTGCACGTCAACAGCTGCAAGCATTGCTGTGGCTCGTGATGACCCCTTACCCACTTACGTGGCAATTGAAACACTCAGGGCGCTCATTAGGCACCTAACCATGCTGCCTGATCATCACCTTGCAAGTATGCCATCTAAACGCCCGCATGCGTCTTTCGCAAATTGATTAAATACTGGTCAGCCTAAATTTAACTGGGGATGCAGACAATGACGAGAGACGAAGCACAAGCGCTGACACTACCAACTGAATTTTTATTACGCCTGGCCTTGTACATTTATACCCTCTAGCCACGTGGTCCCGGAGCAACAGTGCGCAGAAATAGTTATTCTTTATCGGTTAGCGCAACCGACGCAGTACTGACACAATCGTCAGCGCCCTCTTCAATTTCCATAGCTTCGATGATTTCGCGCGTCAGCCTATCGCTGTTGTTATGCATGGTAATGACACCATGGAAGTCACCTTCACACTTGGGGCAATCTCGGAGGTGCATGGCCAAATGTTGCTGAGGCCTTGTGCTCTTGAACTCGGCCGTTGTATCAACGACCGAGTTCGAGAGCACAAGGCCTCATCAAAGCACGTCCCGTCAGGACATGGTCACGTACCTCCGAGATTGCCCTAAGTGTGAAGGTGACTTCCATGGTGTCATTACCATGCATAAAAACAACGATAGGCTGTCGCGAGAAATCATCGAAGCTATGGAAATTGAAGAGGGCGCTGACGATTGTGTCAGTACTGCGTCGGTTGCGCTAACCGATAAAGAAAAAATATTTCTGCGCACTGTTGTTCCGGGACCACATGGCTAGAGAGTATAAATTTACAAGGCGAGGCGTAATAAAAATTCAGTTGGTAGTGTCAGCGCGTGTGCTTCGTCGTTGTCTGCGTCCCCAGTTAAATTTAGGCTGACCAGTATTTAATCAATTATGATCCAACTAGCTCAGATTCTGGCTATTCTAATATTTCTTTCGAAAAGGTTGTAGCTTCCAACATCACCAGCATGCCGTCCAACTATACGCCTGCGATGAGGCCGCCACTCCCACTTTGGTGTACGACGCAGCCTCGGGCATGCCTCACTATCCCAGGCTTAACAAAGAAGCAATATTTTCCAATGCTGGCACTAAAGCATCTAACTCTAATTTATTTACACGAGAGATACAGTGACCGCACCCATATTTACCCCGATGGCTCTGTAACAACATCTGGTTCTGCCGGCGCCGTTGTTGTACTACGAATGTCCATGTCCACAGAATTCAAAGGCTTACCACTTCCACTTACCATCTTACCACTTCCACGGCTGCAGAACTTACCGCCATCCGTTGTGCCCTTCACACCGTTGAACAAACTTCATGCCGAAGATGGGCGATCTTCTGCGACTCAAAGCCTGCGCTTCAATCGCTCAAGTCAGCCCTGTGCCGTGGACCTCATGAACAGCTCCTGGCCGAGATAACACTACTGTATGACCGTGCCACCCAAGCGGGTCATGACATTGCCTTTCAGTGGCTTCCCAGTCATTTCGGCATTGTCGGAAACGAAAGTGCGGACGCTGCCGCCAGCTTGGCACACCAAAAAACGGAGACCGTTATCCAGGACGGACGCAGCTATAGGACTCTCCGCAAACTTGCTCGGGAGACCACGCTATCCAAATGGACTACCCAAGAGTTCACGAGCGCTCGTATTCATGCCCTGGACCCGCATCTTCAGCGCCCCCTTCCATTAGGCCTCCCACGATCTGATGCAACCATTCTGTGTCGTCTCTGGCTTGGAGTCGCATTCACAAATGCTTACTCCTATTTGATTGGAATGACAGCCAGTGAGGCGTGCGAAGTCTGTGACACACCAGAGACCATACGACATGTCCTATGCGAGTTTCCACGGGTTTCGTCGAAACGAAGCCAACTCTTTTCGACCCTACGAAAGCTAGACTCTCGGCACCCGTTCTCTGAGGAGACAATCCTGGGCCTCTGGCCTTCTCCGTCATCTACGGACAAGGCGACAAAAACGGTACTGTGTTTTCTAAAAACGACGAAATTGCACAAAACACTGTAACGCAAAAGACTACCCTTTATGAACTCACTGAACCTGTTTGTCTATAGTGTTCTACCCCTGGGCACGCCACTCTACGCTATGTCTGTACCTTTCCCCTTCTTTTTCTGTTTGCCTCTTTTTCATCATAGTTTCTCTTTCCCCCGTGCAGGATAGCATACTAGGCCGTAGCCTGGTTAACATTCCTGCCTTTCCTTTACCCTTTCTCTCTCTCTCTCTCTCTCTCTTAGTTCATAACATGTGTGTCATTGAACGAGATTTCAAATATTTAACAACATTACAGACTAATGCGAGCTTTGGTGACCCTTGTCACCGCTGCTCTTAGTGAAAAGTATTTTCAAGTCATCATTGCTCATTGCGTTGTTGTTGCTTCTGTAGAATGCTCTTCCGTCTTTCGTGGTCCGGGCTTTCTCAGTCAGCAGAGCGGCCGGCATCTGTAACTAGAACTGTTTGTGAAACACTACTATAGTTCTCACAAGATTCGCTCAATTAAATACAACTCCGGAAACAGCTTCGTATGCCGCCACAAGAAATTAACCGCGTATCTGCTCACTTCGCCGTCGAAAAAAATTCACGCATCTCCACGAAGTGAATCATGACGAGTGGACGAAGCACTGGGATCGTTCTTACCGTAAATCACCCGTGGCATTGCCCGCTCGCGCATGTAAATGAGTGACAACGCGTGTGTACAGTATATTCAATTCCAATCCAATCCAATCCGGTACAATTCAATTTAATCCAATCCAATTCAATTCAATCCAAATCCAATTCAATCAAATCCAATCTAATGCTCCTCGCGCATGCGCAACACTGTGTACACGGACGCCAAGCCCCGGACAAAGCGAGGTTTTAAGGTGCTTCACCCCTAAAACAAGTCGTCTGCCACCTATACTACGTAAACACCTTTGTTCTCTCCACTGCCCCCTTCTCACTCTCTTTCCCTCCCGCATCGCTCCTCCAACAATAAACACAGCGGACGTTTGCTAAAGTCAATTCCACTTCCCCGCGTTCCACTGCTCGCACGCCATCTATTAGAACTTTTCTTTACTGTTGGACTTGGAATGCCGCCACGAGGGCTAGGCTCGGGCGCGAACCGTTTTTGTATTTTTGCCCAAAAAATTAGTGTATTGATGTATTCATGCTTTGCCTCAAATATGCCCCATGTTTTCTTTTTGCTCAACAACGTTGGCAAGTACGAAGTATGGTACCAGATTTAGTGGTTTGGAAAGATTTTTCCCATATTAACTTCTCGTTCAAGAATTATTTCAACTGTTGGCCGAGTAGCTGAATCGAGAAACGAATGGACGAACGGACGGACCAAAATTTTCGGGTTTACTTAGCCCAAGAAAAACTATTGTTTCTATTGTTTTTAAAAGCAAACAATCTGTGCGCGCTGTTAGTGAGCCACACGTGCGCAATCGACAAGAAAGGAAAGCGACTGACTTCAGACACACATTCTGGGCCGCTAGACGTGAAACCGCCGTCCAAGAGAGTAAGAAGAGAGCTCCTATTAGTGTTACCTTCGCGGAAGAGTAGGATAAATAAGCTTAATTTTCAGTATGCAAGTTTAGAGGCGGGTGGTGACCGTTGGGCGTAGCCCAGCAGCGACTTCGGTAGCACAATCCACGATTATCTTCTAGACCCGGAGGTCAGAGCCGCCCCATGCCGCCTCCCAGTGATCAATCATGGATGCACGACTGCGGAGACCGGGTTCGCTCAACTCTATCGTTATGACATTTTATAGTTTTTTCCGCGGCCAGGTTGCTGCCCTGTACAACCGCTGCTTTTTTTCAAAGTCTTAAATCACGGTTCCAAGCCATGCTTTACACATGGGGACCTCCAAAGCGCATTGCACTGCATATGTGGTAGTTTTGCTCCACCCTGTGTACCCAAACCAAATCAAATTTTCCTAACATTTACCAGATGTGTGGACCATCGACAAGTTGCCTCTATACGTCTTGGCTGCCGGGGTCCCCGCCAATGGATGAAGAAACAGCACGGGTTACGGAGATACCAGTCTGCGCTGCACATGGCATGGATTTAAACACAGACGAGTGAATTAATAAACAGTAAAAAGAAGAAACGCTAATTAAAAATACACAACAGGGTAAGGTGTGGTACGTATACGAGTACGAGGTAGTAATCGGTCATTTATAAGCAAATAAAAGAGTGGAAAATACGTAAAAAATTAGTAACAGCGCTGAAACCTACGTATTCCTGGTGTATAAACTCGCGACGAGTCTACTTCTAAGGTATCTAAACGAAGTGCTTAGTTATAATTATCTATTTCGTTATTATATCTAAAGAGGGAATTTGACGTTGTTGAAAATTTAAATTTTATCATTTGTTAAGTTACAGCGTTGCTACGACGAATAGTTACCAAGACAAAAGGAATGGAGGAGTCTAACGCCGTATAAGGCTCGTCCAGGCCTTCATTATATACCGCAGAGTGTATGCCACTCCATACGCCACACTCACGAAGAGGGAAATGGTCGAAACTGACACACTGATAAGGAAGGCTTACAAATAGACCGACAGATTACCAATCAGGAGATCCACCGAAAAGCTGCTTACTCTGGGAACTTGCAATATGTCCACAGAACTAATAGAGGCGCACCTGCCCAACCAATACCTTCGGCTAGGCACCACGGCGGTAGGAAGAATACTTCTGGCACGTCTGGGAATCTCCTACCGGGATTCTGCAGCAATCACTCACTCGGAGACACCCCGTCAGCCTTATACGGCAGAAACTAAACGTTTTCAGCCTACCACGCAATGTGAACCCAACCTGCCATACAAGCCGAAGTGAGGCGAGAGCACGGGTACTACACCGGAAATGCGGAGACGGTGAGGACATGGGGCAGTGCACACTGCACAATGACGGTGCAGACTACACCAGCAAAAGAGCGATGATAGCGGTGGCTTCCACGAAAAGGGGACACATAACGAGCGTGACACTCCCGCGGGCCCCAACAATACAGATGGGAGAAACGGCCATTGCATTAGCCATCACTCGAACGCATGCGAACACAGGCATTCCTGACTCACAGCAGGCCTGACGTAATTAAATGAAGGGAAGAATCTCTACACAGCGTAAGGGCAGCATACGCAAAAAGCCTGTAAGAAGAAGGAGCAGGACAGTGTGTTCACCCTAATAACTATATGGTCGAGCTAGTTTGCATTCTACCATCAACCACCGTTAAGCGCAAAAGTTCTCAGGCAATGCGCGTGACACACGAGACCAGGCTCTGTGAAACGGGAGGACAGCACCTGTTCTCGTGTGTAACGCGCTTTCTCGGAAAAGTTTTTGCGCCCAATGATGGTTAATGTGGACACCCGCCTATACGGCATTCCCTGGAAGCGCAGCCACCCACAATCTAGCCCTGGAATTGACTTTCCGGGCAACACGGAAATGCAAGACGGAGTCTGCACACCCGATAAGGTCATCACATACCAGAAGATTTTTCAAAATTACCCATTAACCACCCGCTCATAAAGACTCAGGAAATAGATGGAGAGAAAGTGGAAAAAATTGGCTTCAATGCACGCTGTGAAGCTGTTTAGAAAGCGAGGCTGTAAACAACACCCACAACAATTGCCCATGCGACTTCACCTGAATTTACACACGTGGCTCTACAAAGAGTGCAACCAGAGATCCTGCCAGCCGTTACCAGGGATTCGCGGGGGTGGCGTCCCGAACGCAGCAGCGTAGGCCACGGCCGGGCCGTGCGTCGGCAGAAAGCAAACGAGAGGAGCGTCTTTCGAAGGGGGAGACAGCGTAACCTATAGCGAGCCTGATGTGCTAGCTCGGGGCTACACCCCCGCGCGACACAATAGTTGACACCCAAACAATTCGGCATGCGAGCTTAGTGATTCCCATTTATACCGATTTAAACTAGTTAGTTTCGTAAGTTTGAGAATTGCGAGAGAGCTGAGGGAACTTTTATATTCGCTATTTATCAGAACCAGTTGCTCCTTTCGCCTTTTGTAATACCTGGTAAAACACAACTGAATTGATATCCGCCAATTCAGAAAACGGAGTCCCATTCGTGGCAAGCAGTGCGCAAAGGGTAGCGTTTCTCTAGCGGCCAGATGTCTGCATGTGGTCTCTACATTTCGTTTTCCCGCCCTGCAAACCAATCCTTAAGGTATCTTTTCCGTACGACCACTTAATTCCGTCGGGTCCGGGTTACCCAGCAGGTGCTGTCGAACAACTTAATCAAACCGTGCCAAGGAAGCGCGCAATGGATGCGAAGCTGCACCAAAACAGGCCCAAAACAACCGTCGCTAATGTAGACGACAAAGCCGACGCAATGGGTCCCGCCGACGCGCCCACCGGGTTGAGCAGGCTCCGGCACGCGGAGAATGCTGGCCCCTGGGTAATAGCGCCCATTCGCCACGCCATCTACACTGCGCTCCGTGAGTGAAAAGCACCCTCCCCCTTCCCAGTCGCGTTGGGAGCTTCTTGTCGCGCACGCAACGACGAAACCATTGGCTGGTGGATGTAGAAAGCTTTGCTTGAAAACTTCAGTCGCAGCGACCCGTGTACGGGTTGCCGACCCGTGCTGCAGCGACCCGTGTACGGGTGGGACGGGAATGCGCCTGAAGCTATACTGCACAGGAATCAGGGCCCCGCTCGTAGGCAATGCGCAGGGCAAGGGAAGACCAGAGGTTCGGTCCGGAAGGGGAGCGGCCTGCATTTCTCCCAGGTGTATGAAATATAGGGCCGGAAAAGGTGTCGAGGTTGAAAGTGAAGTGATCTCCTGGCGCGAGGGCAGTCCAGTACTTGATGTCAAAATAGGCGCCTCATATTGGACAGTGGGGTGTGCCAGTTAGGGCAGTAATTTGGGCAGGTAATGATATCCCAAGGGAGGGAGTGTGTCTGTGCCTGGCGCGTGCGAGCACTTTCGCGGAGTGTAAGGTCAGCAGTGGGAGGAGCAAGGTTGCGGTGGGAAATGCGAAGGCCCTTCAGTTGTTCCCTGCAAGCCTTGCGATAGGCGGCGTATTCCGGTTTAGGGCTGTAGTGCGGGGGTCAAGATTGAGGGTCGCTCGGACTTCTATCCGCACGCGGGAGTGACCCCTATTCACACACGTGAGTATAGTAGTAGTATGCCACTGTATTATTCATTGGGTTCATGGTAGGGGGTGGCGGATGCCCCACGTCCAGGGCTCTGTCCGTGACAGCTTCTTGCGTTGCGAGGTCAGAGCTCCCCAAAGCCTGCTCCCAGTGGGAAGATGAGGGGAAAGGGGACACTCACAGAAGGACTGGAAGAGTGTGTTCAGCGCGCCACATGAGCGGCAGTGAGGGGGGGGGGGGGGGGGCAAAATGGTGTGGGTGGGTGTGCACAAGGAGAGTGCCGTGTGGGAAAGTGTGGGTTTGTAAAAGCCGCCACATATCCGCTGCCGGCGGAGTAAGTGGAGGGTGCGGGGGAGGTAGGTTCTTGCGCAGGAGGCGGTAACGTTGAGTTTTGTCTCTGTACGTGAGGAGGATCGAGTGGGACATTTCGGGGATGCCGTGTGTGGGCGTAAAATAAACAGGATCCCGGAATATCAAAGCTTGAGCGTGTTGGTGTGCGGTCTCATTACAACCTACGCTGGTGTGGGCCAAAGTCCACAGCAACACCACGCGGTGGGCAGGGGGATTCTGAAGCAGATTTTTGAGGGCAGCTTTAAATGACGCCCTTTGTGAAATTTCGTATGGCAGTTCGGCAGTAAAAAAAAATGATCTGGGGTGCGTAAGGGCAAGGGGCCCGGGCCTCCTCTTCCGCTGTTACCGAAGAGGTGGTGGCGATTGTAGCTCAGACCTTAGGGATTGTTAGAGAAGCGCCTAGTACAGCGAGTGTGAAGGCAGGATGGGTGGGGTAGGCCGCTGCATCTACGTAGAGCGTGTGCTCAGAGGAAGGGTAGAGGTGTGCTTGGGCTCGGGCTAGACGGCGTCCGCGGTGGTAGGCTGGATGCATATTTCGCGGGATCGGCTCAATGTGGAGACGTGCGCGTAGAAGACGGGAGATATGAGCTGGAGGATCTAGTAGCAGCGGGGGGTTGGTATGAATTCGATCGAGGATCAACCGACCAGCCTGGATCTGGGAAAGGCGCGTGAGCTGGGCCAGGCGATGGGCTTCGATTAGTTCGTCTGTGGTAGTATATGTATTCCAAGCGCGAGGAGTCGTTGAGTGGGTTGTTTTTGTTGTTGTTGATGATGATGATGATGATTGGGTTTTATGGCGCAAGGCCAGCTAAGGGCAAAGAGCGCCAAGGAAAAGCCGTTTTATGAGGACGAAATGATGTAAATATACAGAATTTAACTAAAAATATACGCGAAATGACGACAATAGAGAGTTATGGCAGAGCGGAGAACCGGTCCCGGTACGGTAGCCGGTAGGTGACCGGTGCTCCTGCGCTTGCGCAGAGACGAACAAGCTGGTTGTGCGCATGCGCAGGCGCACCGGGCACCGTACCGGGACCGGTTCTCCGCTCTGCTATAACTCTCTAATGAAGATGACTGATGTAAAGGGCCAGGGTGTCAACAGGCATGGTAAGTAACGAGGTGTAAAGATTTGACTACGCTAAGAAACTTAAGAGTATGCTTGTGGGTAATTATGGGGTCGTCCCCTAAGAAGCACGATGGGTGTAGTGGAATGTGTTACAGTCGAACACGGATATATCGAACTCCAAGGGGATTGCGAAATAGTTCGATATATGAAAAATTCGATATAAAAAATATGTGCTCTGAGAACTTCACCTATGGCGGACGATCACTTACCGATCGTCGCATTCAAGAATGACCACTAATTCCGCACTCACGACGCAACAGGACGCTTTATTTCCGTGAAAAAAAAATCGATGATCTTGGCCTGCTTCTTGGTCGTGGAAATAAAATTAAAGGCGCTGGTCTCGATCTTCTCGAGGCTGCACAACCAGAAAATTCCAGGAGTACGCTGCACCTTCGCACACCATGCACAACACGCACGCAAAAGAAGAACAGCGCACACGTATCACAAGAACTTTGAAGGTAACAATTCCAAGGCTCTCTGAACGGACTCCAACAAAGCGCTCGCGATGGTCAAGTCCGAGAAAAACAGTGATCTCCGAAAGGTGCGGGACAACTCCCCAAACAGCAGCAACAGCAGCAAAATGCAAAAGGAGGAGGAGGCCGCCAGCGCCTTCGTTCCCTCTTCCCTTTCCCGAGAGGACATCGGTGGAAGACAGACCCAGAGAGAGAGAGAAAACAACTCCTTTTTGGCAAGCCGGGGAACGTGCGCAGCCGAAAAAAAAGGACGTTCGCATTAGGTGTATCCCTACCTCGCACTGTCACATTTTCCGAGCGTTCGGGCTTGGGTCCCTAGAGAGATTTAGCATACCGGGCTCCATCCGCTAACGCTACGGCGGCCGGTAGCGGGGGCCGACTGGGTAAGCGCAAATTCGTTCCGGTAGGGGGGGATTAGTTCCGCGAGCCAGTCTTCGCCATGCCCGCGCATTCCTCCAGATCCTCCCCAACCTCAATCGGGGGTGTGTCGACCGCCGAAGAGCACCTTCCAGCTCGCGCGGAGTTCGATATACCCAATGTCGGGAAAAATGCGGTTCGATATAAACGTACGAATTTCTATACTTTTACACAGAATTTTCAAGGGGATAATTTACGAGTTCGATATAGACAATAATTCGATATACCCGTGTTCGATATCCCCGTGTTCGACTGTATCTGCATAGTTGGGAGAAGTGTCTGTGTCATGTTGTTTCTAGTGCCTTGCATTATAGCCTATAGGATGTGGATCACGGACAGGCCGTCTCCACACCTGCTGCACAGAGGTCTTGAAGATCCAGTGCGCAGGTGAGCTACCTGCCGAGCTCAATAATATCCCAGTGGACTTACTTTCCATTTCCTCTTATTCTCTGTAAGGTCCGTTTCCCTTGATCCTGTTGCCTCTCAGAGACAGTAACGAGTGTCGGAATTTAGTTGCGACACAATTTACACAGCTTAACAGGAGCCACAGCCTTATTTCAACCCATGCTGATACCTGGGAATATCACAAAATTTTCAAGCTGGTGAATAATAACTTCTGACGTAAAGTACGAACAAGCCCGGCTTAGGGTTTTAGCGGGTTGTCCATACTGAAGAACTCCCAATGTCTACGACCTCTTATCAAAACTCAATACCGTCGTTCCCTCAAGCGCAGTGTCACCAGAGATGTCCATTCTTGAAAGGATGGAAACATTGCCTATGATGACAACGGAAGGCAGCTACTGCTTTAATATAATGATGCGCTTGAGAATCCCACAACAAAACCGGCATCCACAGCATCGTCTGTTTGGTGGCTATAGAAAACGAAACTCATGGCTTTTGAGTAGTAGTAACGCGGGCCTGTCGATCCCCCTCAACGATAAACGTACTTAGTTACGTTCTGACAGAATAAATGCGACTTTATTTAGTTACAGTTTTTTCAGCAACGCCTGCAGTAACAAGCAAAAGTCTACGGACTAAAAGAATAACATCTTTTGAGAATTTCTCTCCCGCATGAAAGCATGGCAGCTAATCTGGGAGCTTTTCGAACATTTAAGTGACTGATCAATACCCAGTTACAAGCACGCAACAGTTTCTGCGCTGTAAAGGCAAGTTATTGAAATCGACAATTCTGTGAACCATGAATATGTCTGTCCTGCGCTTTACTCAAGAGTTATAGCCGGGTTCTCCAAACACGCAGATATGTGCGCAACATTTAAGTGTCGCTAAGCGTCTCAGCAGACCAAAACGTATTCGCACACATTTGATGGTGGGGGAGGTACGTATATGAGCCTACGCCCCAGCTGGGACGTATCCTATGGCGTTATATATAGTATATGGCCTGTGTAATCAGCTGTACTCGTTATATAAATCTATCAATGATCTATTTTCTGTGTGACGTTTGGGTGGTGAGCATAATGTTTTTTTTTTTTGTAATGTGGCTAGCGCAATCAAGGATTTTTTTTCTTGTTTATTTCAAGCTTGTACCAAAGGTGCAGTCTACAATTATATACGTTCAGTATTAGCAATACTTATTTTATGAACACGTCGACTTAGGCAGAATACTTGATATGGTAAACGGATAATACACTTTTAAAGTAAAATTAGCGGTTTTGTCAGGTAGCGGCCCGTAATTTGGTATAGAATGGCCGCGGGAATAAATAGCTGGGCATGCGAATGACCGCCCGCAATTCAATCTGAAACTGCAAGCAAGGTACAAGGAGATGCACCTACTCTACCAAAGGGTGCAGCTGAGTGACGTGTGCTTCGGCATCTTGAGGCAGACTCGCAGGACACTGGTCTGCATGCTTTAAATATCTCTGACGTTAGTTCTTGAAATAGGCACAAAGGCAAGTAGGCTTCACTGAAGCAGTGCCTCGCACAACGCATCATACTGCGTGTAAGGCCATGTTCTACTACCAACGTAAAAGCCATGTCGTGATCTATGAACGTAAAAAGACGGCTTGTCACGCAGCTCTGTTGGCTGAGACGTGAAGTGACGTCACTCTTTAAAGTTATTACGGCAGTTGCGGCAACAGTCTAAACCCGGCATAAGAGAACTAACAAGGCACTTATTAGCCCAGCTGGGGATCATACGAAAGTTAGCCAAGATTTTCTTGACAAACCTGCGACCGTGTCATATGCTTGTCGCGGGTTACCGCTACCAGGGTCGTAGGCAGGGGACGCGTTTCGGTGTCAGAACACCCTCCGAAATTAGCCGAGTGCCGCATCCTTCCCTCCTCTTACCTTTCACCCTTTTTCGCCTATGTTATTGGCACACCGAATAAATATACTGTCGCGAAGCCGAGGTCTCTTGATGTTGTTCGTTCGTTTCTTGCGTTCTGTGCCCGCAGCCAGGGCTCTTCCTCCAAAGTGTTGTGTGTAAAAGCGCTTCGGACGTGGCTTGGCCCTGGCCCTTTTTTCTGAGAAACGACTCCGGCGCGTGTGTCTGCCCGTCGGCCGACCGGGAGACGACGGCTGTTGGGGGAAGCGAGCCCTCGCCTCGGGTTCTGTTGCCGCACGCACTGGCGTCTCCGAACCCCCGTTGCGCGCCTACGCGGGCCGCTGTGTACTTCCGACGACCTTCCCTTTTCCCCTGTTTACTTTAGTGCGTTTTGTCTAACTACTTGCTCTACGCCCGTAATTCTCCAAGCGCGCGTTTTCGAGTCGGAACCTTGTGTCTGTGTTTTTGGTCCTTTTCACTTTGGCGGGGACATGTCTGATTGGAGCTAAGAAGCGTCTTCCTGATTGGCTGCGGGTGTGCCTTAGCCTTTTTCCACCCGGTCCGCACACGCTAGGATGCGCTTTTTCCCCCAATGCGTCCCCCCAAAGCAAATATAACGCGGCCCCTCTGGCGAGAGAGAGAGCAACACCGGGAGAGCCGCTTGCTGCCGGTCGACGTGCCCTCCCGCCGGGAGCCATTTTCGCCCGCCAACTATGTCCCGCTAAGTACCCTTAATCTTTGACTGTCTTTCTCATCTATGTAACAAGTGTATTCATTCTAATTCATATGTGCTAAATGTCACCAATGTCATCTGTAAAGTAAACAAGTTAACTTTAAAACCTCTTCGACGTCTCGACTTTTTCCAAAATACTACGTTACAATACTTTAATGTGAAAACAAAAATGAGAAGGGCGCTGGTTGATTAAAGCCAAAAAATGGCTAAAATCAAGTTTGTTGGGGCACGAGATCTCTTTCTTTCTTTTTCAACTGGTGGCCCCCCTAAAAATGTCTCTGGCTGCTCCACTGCCTGCGACCTATCACATAGCCCACGCAAAACGTGTAATGCCTGCTTTAGAGAAGGTGATTGCAGGTCGTTTTCAGGTCACGTGAACGGTCCGTTCTACTGAATTCGTGCAGCGCTGTAGAAGCGACAAGTTTGTAGCCAGGCTTAGAGCGGTCGATGTAACTAGAAGCTCACGGGCAAGCGTTGCCGAGGTTTCACATAACGTCTGCTGCGCGGCTACACCTGGGGAAAGTCCGTTCACGCTGGCTCGGGTGGCTCGTGGGGCTGAGAGCGTCGAGTTTCACGCTCTCCTTGCCCGCGAGCACTGCGCGCAGGTTCGCATTCTCCCTGTGCGGGCCTCCCGTGATCCAACGCGTGCTGGTCTCACATGCCCACCTCGGTAAGATACTCTCTCGATATAGCTTTCATATTCGCGGGAAACGACCCGGCTGCCTGCTGCGTGCATCGTAGCGTACGAGGCCCGTGAGCGAAATTTTTAATCAGCATTCCCAAAGCTGACACATTCGATACGAGAAACGGAGTTTTCTTGAACTCCATAATTTTAGAAAAATTGCTTTTATCCCGTGGTTAGAACCTGGCATCTTCTCAAAGTGGGGCAGTCGTTTTACCACAAGATTTCGGTGAGAGGCTATGTATAGAAGCGAACAGTGCGAGGGTAAATTAATCGACAGCGTGAAAAAACCTTCTAGCAATATACTTTACAGAGGCTCATGTCTCGGTCAGTGTTGCGAGGCCTTCTAGTAGATGCCTTGCTTTCCTGCCGAAGAACACCCTCAACCCTAAATGAAGAATGAATGAACACATGAACTACTCCGTGGGTACTGAGGTACTGATGGCCACCGACCGCACGAGCGAAAGAACAAGTGGAACTTTCGTTTACAAACGTAGACCGTATACCTTACACAACGCTCGTTTATTCAATACTTAAATATTTTTCCGCTGTTGACTCGCACTGTTGTGTATGCAAAGGCTATTGTCGACAAACGATGCTGTCGAGTCCAAAATCAAAGAAACCAATCGAAAAGTATTGACTGCGCTTTATTCATTATCTTTCACTAAATTACTTCAGGATTCATGTTTCGGGCGATCTGATTGCACATGTGATATTTTTAAAGGTTTAGAAGTTGCGTGAGCATTCCTTTCAGTAGCATCTGACCGATTTATATTGCTGAAAACGTCCTAAATGTATTTACCATCCCTGATGGACATTTAGTTTGTGGCGACAACACTAAAACTTAAAGGGGCACTGACACAAAAATTTTGCATCTTGTTTTTTCTGTTGCGATAAGTAGCTAGTGACCTACTTATAACCTGTAGAAACCTAATTTGCTTCAGCGTGCGACGGTTGTTTAATTAGAGGCATTTTCAATGCGGCCAGTCGCAGTTTCGGTTTCAGCGAGTGCCGCGAAACGATGGATTTTGTGGATTTTGTGTGAACAAAGCTGACCACATGACCGTCGGAGGGATATCACAGAGCAGAGCCGCCGTAGCACTGTCGAATCCGCATCGACGGCAGTTTCTGCGAATGCCCCCACGTACTGATCTCGTGAGGCGCTTAATTAAAAAATTGGCCGCGTATCTGCTCCTTTCGTTGCAAATGCCGTCAAAAGACGATAGTCTTTATCGGCTTTTGCGAAGTTAATGCCTCCTTTCGCTTTCCCGCTCACCTCTCATGTTGCTCCTCTTGCGTCGCGCTCCTCCCAAGGTAAAGACGCCAAAGGTTTGCTTAAATCATTTCAAATTTCCCGCGTTCCACTGCTCCAAACCGAGTGTCTCGATGCGAACGCTACCGTACGGCGAAGACGAGCGTTAATCGAGGCGCCCTACTTCAACGTTTATAGAACCGCGTTTCCCTACTCCACGCGCGTTGCAAGCAGAACGTGAAACCTATCTAGTGGAACCTTGCGTAACCGTTAGCGGTTGATTTCTTAAAATGGCGCCAGAAGCTATAGTGGCGCGGGCGACAGCGGCGACGGCGGAGTGAATTCTTTTTCTACAGTTGATGAAGTATTTAATTTCGTAGAAGTCAAGCATGTTTGATTTTTTATAAAGGAACACTGCAAATATCACTTCTGTATTGATTTGTTATCTCATATTTGCGTAATATCTTGTTTTTCTTCAACAATGTTGACAATATGAACATTACACCGGACATAGACGGGTAGATTTAGCTGTGACTATATAAGACTATTGCGCAGGCATTGTTTTGCTTTGGCCGGGTGGCTGAATCGAGTCACAGATAGACAGACGGACAGGCAGACATACAGACAGACCAAAATTTCTGGGTTTAAGTAGCCCAAGAAAGACTATCGTCTTTAAAAGCGACCGTGGATGTGACGCAGGCGCTGCGAGTGCAAATGCCACCGCCGCTAAAGAACGACGCGCGACGCTCGAGACGGTGGGTGGCAAGACGCGCGCTGGGAGCAGCCGGCCGGTCTGCCTACAGGTCCGCCTACAGATGTGTTCGGCTTAGCACTGCGGCGGATATTCGAGTGCCGCTCTCGTAAGCGGTGCAGATGACAATTTTTAATGCAACCCGCCATCGCATCATTAACTCCTTTCTCATGCAAGCCACCATGGTCGGGACTTGGGGACAATTTCGTGCAGCGGTAACAGGCTATCACTCGAGCTACCTGCGCCGGCCTGGGCCACTTCGCGGCCGTGGCCGTCGCCTGCACAGCGACCGTGCGGCTAGCTCAGTGGGCTTTTCGTGCCTCCGGCGCGTTTTCGCATCCAATGGTAATAAACAGTAATAGAAACAGAGTGCCTGGAATCGCTGTAGAACTTTGGTCGCGGCCAGCTGCCCGATGAGCTGACGAAATCACGGCGCCTACGCCGCCAACGATCGGGTCGTTCGTTCTCGAGAGCAGAAGCTCCGCCCTCCGGCCCTCCGATTGGAGCGGCGAGCCGGGCGAGCCGGCGAAAAACGCCGGCAGTGCGGAAGCGGCAAACACAAACTCGTGACGTGTTTGGATGTTGTTTATTTACACAATATCATCGGGATGTCGATTGCGCGTGGTCCTTTGCTGGCTGCTCTGTTGCGTTTCGCACACTTTAAAATTGATTTTAAATATGTTCTAGGCTGTATTCGCCGCTGATATTTTGCAGATGATGTATATGTGTTCCAACCAATCTATCTCCGAAGTTATCTCGCCTTCAAAATTTTGTGTCAGTGCCCCTTTAAGAAACGTAATTGAAGATTCATTGGTAGATCTTTCAGCGTGCCTACCCCTCTCTCGTAAACTTGAGGCTCGGCCCGATCCGCACACGTCTTCCGGCTTTAGAAGTCCGTAACACGGCGTTTCTCGCCCGCGCCTCGCACCCCGTTCAGACCGTGCTTTGTTTGGCCTCTAACTATCTCACTGGTCACGTTTGCCCGTTTAGTAGCGGTAATGGCTGCCTGTCGCTCTTTTGTTGCCCACCGGTATAGGCATTTCGTTGCCGTCATTCCATTTCTCCTCTCTAGCCTCGATTCACTAGCTGCGCACTATATTTTACAATGCATACAAACCGCGGCAGGAGTCACGGAACCCGTCGAGACGGCGAGCGCCAGGCGCGTCGGAAGAAGCTGGTGGCGAGCCGCCCTTCGACTTCACGCCTCCTCTAGCAACGTTGGCTGCGGCGCGAAGGCAGCGCCACCGCAGCCCCGCGCTCTTTTGTTCTTGGGGACGTGACATCCCCAGATGGGTACAAGCCCAGCACTTCCTGCGCACACCCAGCGCCTTATACTGGTTTCTTTAGAACACTTTTTATAGGTAATATTCAATGCAAAGTTTAGCGAGTGATTTCTCCGTCTGGCAACACGGAAAACCGCCATGTCGGTGGCCACCGTGCCAGCGCATGCGCTTTGCGCCCGCATCTCGAAGAAAAAAAAAAAAAAAGAAAAAACACCAGCGTACATTGTCTGCTGCGTTTCAGCCAGATTATCGGTAGTGGCGTCAACAGATATTAATCGCACTCACATTAAGTGGTGGCGCTCTACCTCCCCTCGGGCACTTCGAATCTACGGAGGATGAAACCGCGGCTGCGAACGGCGCGTATAAACCGCATAAGTCCGACGCTGCAGTTGGCTGCCGCCGCGGATGTCGACGCAAGTGCACGCGCACCGCCGCATCCATGACTTTATGTCTGGTAGGTGCCCTGTAATACGTGGTTGAGTACAAAAACCCAATAATTTCTTTGGAGAAATGGTTCACGCGTACACCGATTTAGCGCTGGCTTTCTCGCGCGCTAGACGTTTCACACCCGGAAAAACAACTCACGTCTGACGTGAGAGCGCGCCGGCTGGCAATCAGCCGATCTGCGGCGGCTACTTCATACGCGTCTGGCGATAGGTAGATCGTACTGTTCTGCACTCAACAGCACTTGGCGTCGAGGTATTACTTTGCGTTCACTGGACAACAGTTTGGAAATGATGCAGTTCCTGCTGTCAAACGGACCACTGCGCTCACGTTGCAACCTTTGTGCCACGACCGACTCGCACTCGCTCGTAGGTGTGCGCGGAGGCTGGGGCTGAATTGTCACACTCATGAGCGGAATCATGACTTTTCGCGTAACCAACGCTATCCCGGTACAACTGCATATCGAATCACTCGCACACGCCTTCCATGAAAACACAAGGTCACGTCACGGCCCGCGGCCTGCCTGGCCGCCATGAAGACATGGAGGAGAAGAGGGGTGCCTGATCTGGGGGCCGTGCGCACAACGTCGCCTTGGCAACATGGAGGAAAGAAAAGTTTACGAGGAGCGTCACGTGACTATCGTGAAGCCTAGTCATAAAAAATAAAAAGGAAAAACTGATGGGAGATGCCCCACCTCACGTGACAGGCAAGCGGTAGTTCTTTGCGCCTCATGCGGCCGCCCGCCCGCCCGCCTGCCCGCGCTATTGTACGTCGTTCCGCTCGGTTGCCGGGCCGTCCGGGTATTCGGGTTTTGGCGACGAGTCCCCGTCCGGGCGTTGCGCGCAGCGCTGCCTGCAACCCTAAACGCGCAGCGGGCTGATCATGCAGGCAAAGTGTTCGGACGGGAGAGACAGAAAACATCTTTATTGAGCTCTGTGATCCGTCGAAGTTCACGCCGCAGTCCTAGTGTCGTGTTCCGCCGCCGTGCAAAAGTGGAGGGAGTACGACATCTGTGCCTCACATTTTATTTCACAAAACACACCTCAATGCCTTGGTTCTGGGCATTTTATCTGTTCACCTCCCAGGCGTAATTTAGAGTTCGTTACCCATATACCTATCGCACGGATTGAGCAGTACTCGGACAACCAGCCCGCGTTCTGCCTGCGACGCGAGGCGGAAAATGATCCGTTCTTTCCGCGCCCGTACCCAACATCAGTGGTTGTGCACCTTTTGTTTTCGAATGCACTGAAGGAGACAGCAACGCGACACAGACGTCGTCACGACAATTGTGGCACGTACAACGTGCCACCATGCCGGAGCACCGATAAGGCGAACGTATGCAAATGCGCACGCGAGCGAAACCAAAGCTTTTCGCACCACGTATCAGCTGATGGGACACTCGTTACAGCGCTATGATGTAAAGGGAAGGTGGCGCGATAACTCCCAGCAGAATTCCAAACGCAATCGTCAAAGCACACATGGCAAACACCACACACCCATAGGCCGCTCCGTGCTTGTGAATGTTTACAGCGGCGCGTTCGAGCAAAGCCGGGCGTGGTTCCAGCGGTAAGTGTCAAATTCGGCTCGCAGCTCGTGAAGGTGCTTCCTGAGCATGGGATCTACGTCTCGTGTCGCTTGGAACAGCGATAGTACTTCCACGATACGAGGGTGGGAGCGCAGCGCTGGCGAAAAATCTCGTACGGCGCCTTCGGCAACGCCACTCGCCTCCACCTCCACCGGCAGCATACCGGCAGCCAGCCGGAGCCACTAAATGCTACCGCGGGCCTGAGAGTGGTGCATCTTCCATAATGCATTGCGCGGGAGGAGCCCGAGGAGAGGAGAATGCGGCGTCAGAGGAGGTTGGCTTGCCAAAGCTGGGCCGCCTGACGTCATGCTTCCTCCTAACATTTTTCTTCCTCCATGCTTGGAAACAGACGCTTTGCCCCAGATATGGCGGCGCACCTCGCATGGTTGCCTGCATGCATTCCACGCCATTGAATACCGGCTATATTCGTTAGAACAACTGCTGAACACGCCTTTGTTTCACGAAAAAGCGGGGCTAGCAGTTGCCAAAAATTTTGTCACTTCAGAGAATTCAGGCGCTCAATGGAAGAAGAAAGCCATCAGCCTTTGCTCAGAGTTGGATTTGTCTAGTGTTAGCAAGTGTATTTTCAGTGCGAAGAAAGATTCGTTGCGTGTATTCTTCTCAGTAAAAACGCACAAAATCGACATGCCTTTCCGAGCGATTGTAACCAAGAAGGATTTGTGGCAAGGAGCATTGTCTAAATTTATCCAGAAGCATCTGAACCTTTTACCAGTCAATGACCCGTTTTTGGCGCGGAACTCCCAGCAAGTTTTGGAAGTTCTGTGTGAACAGCACTCTTGTGGGGAATCGTTTTATGCGTTTTCAGTAGACGTTGAGGATCTTTTCTATTCACTGCCTCAGAATGCAATTATGTGTGCTGTCAGAGAGTGCATAGATGACTTCAGGCCGGTGGCTTTCCAGAATTCTGCAGGAGTGTCAGTTGACAATTTTTTTAGAATTGCTCAGTTTTTATCTTTCTTCAACTGTGGTGCGCTTTGGTGATGACTACGTTGTTGAGAGGGAAGGAATATGTATAGGTTCCTGTATTGCACCGAATTTAAGTGACTTGGTTTTAGCCTATTTTGACAAGCGTATTGCCCCGTGCCTTGACCCAGCAATTGTTGCCACGGTTTTGAGATATGTTTACGACTACCTGGTTATTTTAAAAGGGGTCGAGCCTCTAGTAAGTGCCCCTGTTGTCTACAGTGTTCTAGATGTTTTTAGAGCAAGTGCTGAAGTACTTCGGTTCACGTACGAAATGCCAGAAAATGGATGTCTGCAGTACCTTGACATATGCATATGCATGAACCGTGAAAACGTATGCTGGAGGTACAATCCGCGATCTAAAAAAGAAATTTTGAGTTATGATTCGGCCCATTCAAAAATTATAAAAAGGGGTATAGCAAAGAACTGCCTGCGCCTTGCTCTAGATAAGTCCTGTGAACACCAGGTTGGCACTAGCGTCACGATCGACACAGGTCAAGCGCTTAAAAAGTGCAGGTTTCCCCCAAGAAATCATTGCCAGTGTGGCTGACAGCCTTGTCGCTGAAATAAAAGGCGCCAGACACAATGCTGAGGGAGATGATCCGTCCGAAAGAGTGAGACCAGTGGTGGTCCCTTACATACACCAGCTCTCGCATCGCCTCAAAAAGGTGGCGGAAAAATGCGGAGTGCCCGTTGTGTTTTCGACTCCCCACAAGTTGGCGAAAATGTGCCAGAAGGTGAACAGTGAAACGAGAAGACCTGAGTGCTCGAAGAAGCACGCCACGCGCTTTGTGCCATGCAGTACTCGTGTAGTTTATCGCATTCCGCTGGACTACCGTAAATGTTACATTGGTCGGACGGGCGATGCCTGAATGACAGGCTTAGAGAGCATCGCTCAGCAGTATTGGCTGTAATGGGAGGGGGGCACTTGGCCGACCATTGTCGCAGGTGCAAATGCACTCCAGAATTCGAAAAAACACAGGTCCTGCGCAGGGCACGCTCCTAACGCGAACGTGAAATCTATGAGGCATATTCTATCCATCAAGAAGGCGACGAGTGTATCAGTACCCCTTCTGTGGCATTGTCCACTAAAGAACTGAGGTTCCTGCAGCAAAGTTTAACCCGCCCACGTGTTGATTAATAAGTGTCCCTTTCTCTCTCTCGCTCTCTTTTTTCCCCTGCGCGTGCGCCGCTGTCATAGTATGTATGTGTATTTTCTAATAAACCCAGTTGATGTCTAGCGTTCGTGCTGTGTTTTTCTTACTCGTGCGGCCCGTCTTTTGCGCTAGTAAAATGTACCCATTATCGTCTAACCAACTAGCCCAACTTTCCGTCCTTAATCCGCTAGCCAGGGCCGAGGTGCTCTCATAAGCCACCCCCCCCCCCTTCCTCCCCCTCCTCAGTCTCTTTAACTGCAGTCGCCGCTGTTTCTTCCCCTGCCGAATAGGCACATCTTTTACACGGCGCTCTCTTTCCGCGTGCACACCCATTGCGGTTGCCGCCCTAAAATTCGACCATTTGCACTCTAATTAAAGTCCAAAACAAACACTCCTCTCCTTCCATTTCCTACTATCCCTCTTTCAATCCCCCTCCCCCTCCCCCTCGGGCCTGATGAGGTGTTGACAAGCATCGTCACAGTTTCGGGCCCTTTTCCCCTTCTCCCTCAAAATCTCAAAAGAAAGAAAGAGAGAGGTTTTGTTTGGTGTTATTGGTACGGCATTGTAACTCAAGGATAGCGCTGCTGAAGACGAGGACGAAGGGAGGGGGCACACACGAGGCGCCGGCGCCCCCCGCATCCCCCGGCAAAGCGCCCCGGGAGTGTTCCCCTCCCTTCGTCCTCGGCTTCCGCTCAGCTATCCTTGTGTTACAATGCCGCTGTTGAAGCAGTTAAACTGTTCTCCTTGTCGGGAAGCGCCGCACACATGTATGAAGACTTAGTTACGCCCGGATGAGGGAGTTCCGCAGGCAACACGGGATGATATCCGGTGTGCTTGCGTGCGTGCTGCATGCACGTGTTTCATGTGTTCTCGTTTGTATTCCAGCAGCAGCGAGACGAAAGGGAGGGGGGGAGGGGGGGGGGGCGTGCTTAAAATTTGCGCCCTTATATAACCATTACCCCTTTGCAGGTATTCTTACAAGGCAAGGCAAAGTGAACAACGTTCAGGGAATCGTAGAGATCCTGGTATTTAAAAGTCGCGGTGCCTATTGTTGTCAAGTAAGAGTCGGAGACGGAGTGAAAAGGCAAAGCGCTAAAGCCAGTCAGTAGGTACCTTGAAGAAATACTTGAAGTTTTCCAAGTTATGGAAAATAACGACAAAGGAACGAGTGAAATGAGAAGTGATCGCACAATAGCTATTGCACCAGCGGATGTTAAGGTATGATTTTTTTTTTATTTTGTTCGGCTTTTGGAACAAGATACTGGTTCGAACAGATCGTGTTTAAAAGCTGCAAGACTGAAAAATGAACTTTTACTATGCTGCTTTAGACATGACCGCTTTTAGAGAACAGTTTCATGACGAAAGGGAAAGGCTGGTGAGTGAGTCACGCGATGAAGGGCTTGGTTTCTGTGAGTCGTGGAATGTTAATTTTGAAAGGTGTTCGAGACGAAAAAAAAAAACACAGATGGCTGGTGAAAAGTCGATAGGAGAAGCGCGAATGGCTAAGCAGAAAATACGAAAGGTCATGAAATCCACACTCGGCCGTGTTCATTCTGAATTCGACGAGAGGTTTACTCGCCTGCAGGATACCGATGCAAAGCTTGGCTTTTTCCTGGACATAAATAAGCTGCGCTACGGTGACGACGAGGACGAACTTAAAACAAATTGTTACACCTTTGACGAGTTTTATCGTTCCGAAGGTAGCGCGCAGGACCTGTATGAAAAGACTTTACATTGCCCACTGCTGTTTTCACGGCGTGTTGACCGGATATAATCAAAACCTGTAGAACTTCTGAAATTTATCATGCAGTATGGGGAAGACAACGCATTTCCCAACCTTCGCGTCGCGATTCAGATAAAGTTAGCCATAGCCGTTTTGATATTGCTGGCTGTGAAAAGTCCTTCAGCAATATTATACAATTCTCGTTGGGCGACGACGACGAAGTGCTTCTCAGCGGATCGCTGCTCTGTCGGTCTTCTAGTTTTTGCGGTTTTTTTTACGTTTATCTCGCCGGGACACCGCTCCCTGCTAGCGGATATGATGGAAGTGGAGCCTGCGGACACTCCGCCAGGTAACCCGCCGTCGGACAGTGCCACGCCAAGGAAACGAATCTGCCTCCCGAGTGCGGCGGGCTCCGAGGACACCGAGCTGTATTCTGTGCCCAGCGATGACAGCACTGACGACGACTTCGAGTTGGTCCTCGGTAAGAAGGCTAAAAGAAGGCTGCGGGCAGCGGCTTCGCGGTCGACTGGAACATCCTCGACGTCGAGCGCATCGACTGTTACTACCCCGGCAAGGCCCCCTGTTCACACCGTCTTGTTCGTGCCGGAGTCCCCGAACGACAACCTCAGGATGCTCAACCGGCAAGCGATTTCTGTCTCCTTGGAAGCCATTCTGCCGGGGAAAATTAAGGAGGTCAGGATCAACACACGAAAGAATATTTTGGCCATAGACGTTCAGCATTCAGCTGCAGTTAAAACGTTGCACCAACTAACCACGTTGGGGGAAATGAAAGTTCGTGCCTACATATCTCCAGGCCAGGGCGCGTCCGTGGGCGTCGTCTATGATGTCGACGTCTCCATTCCAGATGCCGACTTACCCATTCTCATAAAACCGGCGACGGAAGGCGCGACCATCAAGCAGGTCACTCGTCTGGGAAAATCACGCTGCGTTAAGCTTGTGTTTCAAGGTGACTGCATCCCGGCACATGTGAAGGTCGGCCACTTTCGGCACGCAGTTCGGCCTTTCGTGCCGAAACCATTACAGTGCCACAAATGCCTGAAGATCGGCCATGTCAGCAGCGTTTGTGGACGCACCACTGTATGCTCGAAATGTTCCGGATCTCACGATGCCAAAGCTTGCACCGTAGGTGTCCTTAAATGTGCCAACTGCCAAGGCGCACACGATGCATCTTCAAAGACCTGCCCTCGCCTAAAAGAGAAACAGAAGATTCTGAAGCAGATGGTAAAAGACCACTCGTCACATAAAGACGCATCTGCAAAAGTGCGAAGGCGCCGACGATCGCGACGGCGTAGGTCATCGAGCGCTTTCGTGACAAAGGCCGTCCACGACATCTTACGTGAGGATCCTCCAGCGTCGCAGGCACTGCCTCCGCCCCCGCCCCAGTCGCTACCTCCACCTGCAACGCCACCACCAGCGGAGCCAACAATCTGCTTGGCTACAGCTTCAACTGAGAAAGCCAACAAAACTGGGAAGTCGTCCCCATCGGCGGAGGATTGGCCCAGGCTGCCGTCTCTGTCACCTAGGGAGCCCCGACGGGAGGATGCTAAGTCTCACCAGTCTTCGAATGCCTCTTCAAAGAAAGAAGATCTGCAAGTCATCGCAGTGCTCAGGGCGCTCATCAACGCCACTCGCAAGCTTCTTTATACTCTAAAGACGCCAACCGCCTCGTGCGCTATGGAAGTCCTGGACGCCCTGGATCCACTACTTGCTAGCCTCGAGTGAAAACATGGCCAAGGTGTCTTCATCAGTACGTCAGGAAATACGTGGAGCTTCCATTTTGCAGTGGAATGCCAGAAGCTTAAAACCTCGACTCTCTGATTTTCGCCAATTTGTGCGTACGAATCTCTTCCCGATTATTGTGATATGTGAACCAAACGTACCCACTCCCATTAGACTATCCGGCTATCAAAGCATCGAATCTTCAACCTGTGGGAACCGCAGCAAAGTAGTGGTATTCATCCGCCGAGAACTCATCTATACAGTGCATTCATTACGGCCGCATGACACCAACCAATATGTGTGCCTCACTGTAAAGAATCACAAGCTCTCCTTCACCCTTCTCGGTGCGTACATTTCTCCATCAGCTAATATTGAGGTCCAGAGATTGAAGTATGTCTTCAGAACAGCACCCGGCCCTTGGATCATCACCGGAGATTTCAATGCCCACCACCCACTCTGGGGAAGCTCCAAGATGAACCACAGGGGCCGAAGACTCGCATCGTTGGCATCTCAATATGGACTGTGCTTGCTAAATGATGACAGCCCTACGTTTCTGCGTGGCACATCATACGGGAGCTCTCTAGACCTTTCCTTGGCTTCAACTCATTTGGCTGGCCGTCTACGCTGGTTCACTGATGTTGAAACTCACGGCAGCGACCATATTCCCACATACATCAAGATTATGGGATTCCATCAGTCTTTCTCGCCCACTGTAACCGCTTATATTGACTGGCCTAAATACCAATCCACGATGGAGGACGCCTGCCGAGATGGGCTTTCAACAAGCCTCGAGGTTGCTATCAGTAATGCAACCCAATCATCCAGGAGATATACCTCGTTATCTGCAAGAGTCACGGATTTTGATATCGAACTCGAACGCCTGCGAGCAATTCGGCGGCGCGCCGAGCGACGGTACAGGCGTACAAAATCCGTGTACGACTTAAGGGCTGCCAGACGCACACAGAAGCAAATACAGCGACGCATCGCGCAGGTCCAGGCACACAGGTGGAAATCATTTTGTGAGTCTCTCGACCCTCGGAAGCCTCTGTCCTCTATATGGAGAACAGTGCGTGGACTGGCGATGCCTGTGCAGCAGCGATGCCCGTTCAAGGCATTGGCACTCCATGAAAACCGTAGGGAGTTGGAAGTTGCGGAGGATTTCTGCGTGAGGGTTGCTGCAACAACTGATAACGTTGTATCTGCGAGGAACAGCCAAGCTCCTTGTTCCCGTGAAGAACGTATGGATGTTCTCTTTTCAATGGAAGAATTAGAGGCAGCCCTGGCATCCTGCAGGCGTCGTTCTTCACCGGGTCATGATGGAGTAACGTACTCCACCTTATGCCACTTAGGCCCTGGAGCTCGACAAGCGCTTCTGGACCTATTTAACCAGACATGGACAGATGGTGTCGTACCCCTACAGTGGAAGACAAGCCGTCTCGTTCCATTGCTAAAGCCTGGCAAAAATCCCCTTGATCTGACATCGTACCGTCCCATTGCCCTGACAAGCTGCCTTGGCAAAGTCATGGAAAGAATGATCCTCACGCGGCTACAGTGGTTCCTCGAATACCACAACACATATCCGGAGGCTATGGCCGGTTTTCGAGGAGGGCGTTCTTCTATTGACTGTGTGGTAGATCTAGTCACGTTTGTACAGCAAGAAAAAAGCCGCAAACGGCTCTCAGCAGCCCTCTTTCTCGACGTCAAGGGGGCCTATGATAACGTGCTTCACGAGTCAGTACTAGACGCCCTTCAGCACTTTGGACTCGGTGGCAGAATTTACAAATGGATACATAGCTTCTTGTCCGAGAGATCATTTTTTGTAATGACAGAAGACGGCCCAACATCGCAGCACATCATCAAACGTGGTGTTCCTCAAGGTGGGGTGCTAAGCCCAACCCTCTTCAACCTAGCGATAATCGGGCTTGTCCACGCTCTACCGAAGACTGTCCGTATATCCATTTACGCCGATGACATCTGCCTCTGCGCTTCGGCTGTTAATCGACCTCAGCTGCGAGCACGGCTTCAAAAAGCGGCCAGTGTGACGAGGGCATACCTCCGAAAGCAAGGACTCAGTATTTCTAGTGAAAAGTGCGCGGTCGTTGCGTTTACCCGCAAACCCATGTCCCGATATCCCATAACCATCAATGGAAAGTCGATACCTTACTCCAGAAATCACAAATTTCTTGGCGTGATCATCGACAGGGACCTGTCATGGAGCGCAAATGTGTCTTTCTTAAAGAAGAAACTCACTGCCATCGCCCACATTTTCAAATTTCTTGCTGGAAAGACGTGGGGCACATCGGTCAGAGGAATGCTGCAACTGTACCAGGCACTCTTCTTGGGAGTTTTGCGCTACAGCTTGCCAGCGATATCCGGTACATGCTCCTCTAACCTTCGGGTGATCCAAAGCATCCAAGCGCAGGCTCTCCGCACGTGTCTTGGTTTGCCGCGATGTGCTTCAACAGTGGGCACATTATACATTGCCCAAGACTATCCTACAGCAACTTATGTGACCACTGAGACGCTACGCCTACACATCAGGCTCCTCACGAGGCTACCAAGTCACCACCTTGCGCAGCTTCCTCAGAGGCGACCACGCTCTTCCTTTGCAGCCATTGTCGCAGCGCACAGGGCTGAGGTACCGTCAGACTACACGCCTGCGGTCGCACCGTCCTCCCCGTTGTGGTGCCTGGCAACACCGGACATTCGTCTGCATGTTCCGGGCATTGGAAAAAAGGCCGACTTACCACCACTGGCTCTCAGACAGTTTTCTATACAGTTACTGTACGAACAACACAATGACCGGAAGCATGTATACACAGGCGGTTCTGTGACGTCCTCGAGTTCGGCAGGTGCGGTGGTTATACCATCAGAATCAACCAAGATTCGATTCCGTGTCGCCCATGTAACGAGCTCGACGGCTACTGAACTTGCAGCCATTCGTGAAGCTCTTCAATACATCATGGAAGCTTCTCCCCAAAAATGGTCCATTTTTACCGACTCCAAAGGCGCCCTGCAAAGCTTCCGAGCAGCCCTGCGCTAGGGTCCTTTGCACCAACTAGTGACAGAAATTCGGGAATTATTTCACCAGGCTGTCATAAAGGGCCATAACATTGTATTTCAGTGGCTGCCAAGTCACTGTGGAATCACCGGCAATGTCTCGGCTGATGCAGCTGCCCGGACAGGCCATGACAGTGAAAGGACCATCTTGCTTCCGCTTGCAAGGACTGATGCCGCTAGGCTGCTTCGTCAGTTCGCGCGGAGGACCTCCATTATTCAATGGAATACACCGGGCTTTGTGCACCCGCGCCTCCACAACCAGGACCCTCTACTCCAGCGTCGTCTTCCGTGTGGGCTGACTCGATCACAGTCTACTTTACTTTGTAGGCTGTGGTTGGGAGTGGCCTTCACGAAAGCCTACTCCTTCCTCGTCGGGATGGCCAGTAGTGCTCACTGCGACGCCTGCGAGGTTGAAGAGACAATCGACCATGTGCTTTGTTGTTGCCCCGAGTATTCATCGGAAAGACGCGTTTTGGCAGCCGAGCTCAGAAGATTGGACAATCAACAGTTCAAGCTAGAGACTATTCTAGGACAAAGATCCCTACAATCGACTTCGCAGAAGGCAACAAAAGCCCTTCTGCGTTTTATGAAGGACACAGGTTTAGCTGAGAGGCTCTAGTGCCCACGAAGGGACTAAAGTGTGTGCGCGACCCCGCTCCTATCCCCCCTTTTTCGCCTGCCATCTCTTTTATCCCCTGAACACCCCTTCCCCAGTGCCGAGTAGCAATCCGGGCTCTTAGCCTGGATAACCTCTCGGCCTTTCCTTTCGCTTTTCTCCTCCTCCTCCTCCTTCAGCAAGCTAAAACTAATACTTTCCTATTTTCGGGCCACAAGGACCCACGACAGACTTTCTTGAGTTGCTCTGCTGAGTGTGGAAAGGGAAGAAACTGTAAAAACAAACTTTGATGACATTATAGAACAGCTTTCTTTATCGAAAACAAGAAAAGTGCTGCTCTAGTTGTTACGGAGTGCCGTAGTGTATAGTATTTTATAGTATTTTATAGTATAGTATAGTATAGCGGAGTACCTTAGGACCGCACAATGTCCGTCCGCGTCCGTTCGCATACCATTTACAATCGCAAAAAATCACGCAGGCACCGGCAGGATTCGAGCCTGTGTCTGGTAGACCACACAGAGTTAATGTCAGCCGTGTTACCCATTGGGCTACGACCTTTTTTTTTTTTCTTTATTACATGGGAAAATACGCTCAGACGTTGCAGTACGACGAATACAACCAAACAAAAGAATACCCTGAAGTTATGAGTAGCAAATATACATCAAAATTCAGGCAAACACACACAAGCGTTCAAAAGAGGGAACCAGTCAGGTGGTTGGTCAAGCGAACTATACACACTATGTACAAATGCCACAGTTTCTCGGAAATAAGACTTAGTTGATCTTGGTGGCTTTTTTTATAACACAACGTTTATTTACACAGATGTACATATATACATAATACACTGACAAGCACGAGGCTCCAGCGAGTCTTCGCTTAGTCACAGAATACACAACCCATAAGACTGCAACACAACGAAAGGTGCTAATAGGAAACTATGGCGGCGCAAAACACTGCAAAATCAAAAGTGCTGAACAGAAAATGTTGGGGAAGTACTGTGTTAACATGTATGTATGTACTCTGGGATGATGTAAAGGACGCACGATAAGTAAAGAACGGCGTTGTGAAAACGTAGTGGTAGGACCACCCGCGAATCACAGCCGTTGCCTGCGACGCATTTCTTTTTCTTTGAAGTGCTGCAGGGCTTGGCACCCCCTTTGCAGTGAGTCGCGCAGCTCGGAGTCGGCGTCTGGATCCCCCAGCGCGCTCACGGTCCATTGAACATTTATCGTAAAGTGCCGCCAGGCAGGCTTCGGGTTCCTAGCGCACTCCACTGCGTCCACTCTAGCCCTCCAGAGATAGTGGAGCCCAATGACGAGCACGCAGTCTCGAAGTGCCTTGTTTCCTGTGGGTGTGCTCAGGCGCCGGAGATCTGACCACGACAGGACCCATCGCTTAGCGAACGCAGTCTGCAGCTCGTCCCAGAAGACTGCTGCAGTGTTGCACTCAATGAGGACGTGTTCCGCCGTTTCCCGCTTCCCGCAAATTAGGCACCCCGCACCGCCGTGGAGGAAGAATCCCTTCTCCTCCAAACGTGTCTTCACCGGCAGCACTCCCACGTGAAGGCGGAAGAAGTCCTTTGTACCGGTGGGCACAGGTTGTTTTCTTATTCTCTTAAGGACGTCGTCAGATGTTGGGGGTTGTCGGTACAGAGGGGGCGGCAAGACCTTCTCTACGAGGTGGCAGTACAGTTTCCCGGGACTTGTTTTCAGTAAATACTCCCAAGAAAAATGCTGCTCAAGCAGGGCTAGAGCTTGAGCGACTTCTCTCTAGAACTTTGCTGCTCGCGTCTCAAAGCAGAGAGATGCTGTCGTGGCGAGCCATGAGGTGAAATGGCTGGCACCCAAGTACTGCGTGGCTGCCACTAGAAACGGATCACGTAGGTCGATGAAGTACAGGAACCGCTGAACTGTCAGTTTGAGGTCCACATTGACGAGACCCAAGCCACCCTTTTCCAGACTCCACAAGAGGTTTGAGCGGCGCATGGGTTCGTACGTGGAACGCCAGAGGAAACCGCCCAGGAGCGGTGCACCTTATTCAGGGAGTCTGCTTCGATGGTGGTTACGCGGGCCCCGTACAGGACAGCGGGGTATGCTATCGTATTACAGACATGGGCCCTAGTGAACAGAGCGATCTGTCTGTTTCTCCATGGAGGAAGCTTTCTTTCTGCCGCTGTCACCTTCGGTTTCCATCGATTTGTAATTGAGGGGCTTTGGTCGAGGTTGACGCCTAGGTAGCTAGACATCTCCTCTTCCCAGGCCATTCTAAATAGGCAACTTAATTGGTTTGGAGGTCCGTTCACCTAACCAGGCTCCCCTCGACTTGAGGAGGTTAAGTTCTGCACCTGATGCGCAAGCCTGATAACCTCGCCCACTTGTGATTTTTGAGTGCAAATGAAGGCCACATCGTCCGCATAGGCGAGTACACGGAGCTGCTCGTCTCCCATCGTTAAGCCATTTATGACCTTAGATGCAAGGGTCATACGGCACAGTGGCTCAAGGTAAAGTGTGAAGGGAGATTAGGTCGGTGTAATAGTCCGCGAAGGCTTTGTCTACTTCCTCACTGCCCGTTGCTATGCCCGCTAGATGCTTGACCTCAGTAATTGTTTTGCGCGCCCTGTGCTCCCTTTCGAAGGCTGCAAAAAGTTTCGACGGCCTTGCTTCGAACTCTACCCTTTGTTCCCTGCTCCGTACCAGATCTCCCCAGTAACCTTTCTCCAGCTCTCCCCGTAGCTCTTCTTTAATTACCCGGATGTCCTCTCGAAACTCCCCTTGAGTTAGCACCCGGGAGTCAAACGGCTTACTCCTTCGCCTGGAACGGCGCGGAATGCCTTGGGACCGTCCGTCCGCGTCCATCGAGCGAAAATCAAGCGAACTTTGATTTGAGCCGTGAGTTGAAGTTTCATTTAGAGAATAATCAAGGTGCAACTCACGGCTCCGATCGAATGACTGTCGGGGCGCAACTTGGATGTCATTTCGAGTCCCCGTACTCCGCACCCTCGCCATCATCCACGGAGTGGAGGTGCTGCCATTTTTCATATTTGTGTTATTAATAACCAACTGATCTAATGAAACCGTTTCAAACTCAAATAATGCGTTTCTCGACAACTTGTTCACGATGAACATCAGCACTGGCGTCACAAGAGGCAATGATATGCCACCAGGAGACAACAGTGATTGCAGGAACGAGTTTTTGAAAGCATCATTGGCATTGATAACAAAATGTGGGCATATTACGCAGATTTGAAGTATGCATTAAATATTCTGAGCAATCCGTTTAACGTTAAGGCAGCGAAAAATGGTAACAACTGTGTACATGCGTACTTGGTCATTTTCGTCAGTGTGTTTGTACATAATTTATGAGCGTCGCCTTATTCGTGTCATGCGAGGCCACAACAGCTGACAAGCAAGCTCCATTTCTTCTTTCACTTTTTTCCTACGCAGTGTCTATAGTTACCAGCGAGGGAACCCGAAGTTGAAAACAAAAGTTTTTTTCCCTACGGAACTTTTAGCCAGTGTCTTCTACAGTTACGTCCGACGGAACCCAAAATTGCAAATTAAAGTCACATTCGACGTAACTTCAACCGAATGATTTGAGTTACGTCCGGCCTAGCCAGGTATTTCACATTAAAAAATTAGAGTGCGAAATAGAAATTAAAACGAGCACATCGGCCGTACGGAACACTACGTAGGCGATCCACAATATCACAAAAGAGCAGAGGACGCCGCACCTGGCAGTCGGCGCCAGATAAAAAGAGAGGGGCAGTAGTGTCGTACCATTGCCTCCCAGACAGTAATGGTAGTACGCCTTCCTCTCAAACAGGAATGACAGCTCTTTCCTCGTTCCTTCCTAAGTTTGAAACGAGTTCCCGTTGCACGTTCATTGCGAAAGGAACGCGTTCCAGTTACATTTCCTACATTGAAACTTGTCGCTATATTAACGTACATTGCATTTTTATTAATTAAAATATAGTGTCGGGTAATCCTGAGGCGAGATGGCGTGGGCAATTTAAAACTCACGTCGAACTGCGTATATTATACGAATATAAACACCGCCGGAAGCACATTATCTTGCGATAAAAAGAACCGAAATAAACGCTCCCACATGAATTTTTTGAGGGGGAACCCGACATACTAACTTTGTTCCAGCTCAATAAAACGTTTTCACCACCACTCGACATACTGCAGACATTATATAACTGCAACTTCCTATGCGGCAGGCCGGCATGCCGGCATGGGGGGAAGGAAACTACTGGAGGGACCGTCAGGGGCAGTGATGCTAATTTGGCGGATTTTTCGCTAAATCTGGCGGATTTCATTTTATTCTGACGGCGCTAAATCTGGCGGTTTTCATTTTATTCTGACGGGGAAAAAATTAGTCTAGCGGCTAGTAGATTTTTTGACGGGCCATTTTCATACATGGCCGATTTCTGGCGGATACCTCACGCCGTGCACCGATTCAAACTCGCCCTGCAAGGAACCATTTCCGTGGCCTTTAAAAATGCAGAAATTGTTTAACTTCCGAGGGTAGGAGGGCTCCCGTACACTTGCTCCGCCTGCCTCAGACAAACAAATTCGTGAGGTTTCAAAGCGGCGATCGCTTTATAAGTAACACATAACAGACGAGCTGCGATGCACCAATCCGTGACTCTGCGCGCCCCCTGCCGCTTGCCGTGCAAACAGTGAGTCCGCTATCGTGCGGGGAGCGCGCTCGCTCGCTGCACGGCCGCTGGATGAGAGGCGCACTGACGTGCGGCCTGCCGCGTGCTCCCAAACCGGCGTGAGGCACGGCCGGGCTGGAGGAGCGGCGGGCGCGCAGTTTCATACTGCCTGCGCTTCGGGTATAGTTCCCACCTTTCACCGCCGCTAGTTCGTGGCGCTTCGGACCAACCCTCGCCAGTTGACCCACAGCACGGGCGGGGTAGAGGAGCGGTGCGCGCGGATTTCAGCCTAACATTATCATTCGGAAGCGCCGAATCAAACATTTGAAAGAAACATTTCAACGCGGGGCGCATGACGAAAAATATGCGAGGTCTTCATATCTTATCAGCGACTGTATTATATGAAAATGGTGAGACAGGCAAATAAACACGGCACTTTCCGTGACTATAATATCATTTCTTATTTTTTTATTTTTCCTTTCGAATGATGTCTTGGTTTGCACACGCACAGGGCACGACCAGTGACGCGAATGATTTCCCGTCGAGGGAGATAGGGTTATCGCTTAGCTAAACGTGATTCTGCTATTCACGCTCCGGTCGGGCTGAGCGGCCCGCCGGCAGCGAAGCGCACTGTCAAAAACACACAGCTGCGCTCGGCCAGAAGCGATGCGGGTTGGAAAGGCGGGTTGGAAGGGCAGAGGGTTGGTTCGAAGCGCCCCCACTGTAAAGAATCTGCTGTATTGGTTCCTTCTTGGGTGCGCAGGCCGTATGAAAGTGCGCGCTCGCCGCTGCTCCAGTCCGGCCGTGCGTGAGGGTGCCTAGTACCCATCGCTGCCGCGGCGGCGCCACCGTTCCGGGACTGGTTGCGGTGAGCGCAGCCCGCGGGACGCCGGCTTTTGGGCCGCTTATTTCGAAGTGTGGGCTTATCATCGGCGTTCCACGCTCCGCATAAGGCATTTACCAGCACTAATGTTACGCCTGTTAAATGACAAAGACGATTAGCGGCGGCCGAGCTTAATTTGGTCAAGGTGGAAGTTAAATTCCGTTCACAGCAGCAGCATTACGCGTTGATAGTGGGCCTTCTGTCTTGCATTGCTGTGTCGTTGTGTCTCACGTCGCCCGGCATGCTCTTTGTGACCTCACGCACGGCAGAGATTTACGTTTTGTCTGCAAGCTGCGACTGCAGAGAATATATTAAAATTCCCGACAAGCAGAAACAATGTTTTTGTGACGGCGCTTGTTACTTATGAGTGCCAATACTTCTCAATGTTTAAGACGTAACCAACTTTTATGTAGGTTTTTCCTCGTGCACTAAATAAAACACCCCAATTCGTATTAATCTCACGGCACATATGACTTGATTACACGTTATCTAGTTATGAAGTAATACTAATATCATGTCGGCCCTTTTTTATTTTGATAATATATATATATACAGTTGAATGAAAAGCGATTCCAGTTTCTACCTGATATTTTTACTTTTTCCCTGTAGCCTCTAAAGAAATTAAGGAGAGCAGATGGGATTTCCGGGTCGACAAAAAACTTAAAAAAAGATATTTGGTGAGCTTGGCAAGCTTGGCAAGCTAAATTTTTGCCCGGACACGAAAGAAAAAAGCGAAATCGTACAGAAATTCCAAAAATTGCCTAATAATCCGTAAGCATTCGAACACCGCTTTTCCACTTCACATTTTCTTGTTTTCTGTGCTATTTTAAACCAACAATTGTACATCTTGAATATCATAATTATTAATTGTTCTAACTGCGTGAATTACACATTATTTGTGCAGATACAAGGCATTGCACTTGTTGCATTACGTAGAGATTATGCTAGGGTACTCAAAAAAGAAAGCTGACGTAATAACAACGTATGTGAAAATTTTCCTACGCTACGAAAATTAATTCGAATTGAAGCGCAGTATGTTCACAGATCAAAACTGCCGCAACGTCTTTAGAGCGCGCTAATTTGAGCGCATACTGGTGCTGCTCCAGGAGCCCGGCCGTTAGCTTCAGGGATAAATGCGTATGGGTTTAAAGAGGCGGTGAAATAACGGAAAATATAGCGCTTGTTCTCATCGCAAAGTTTGAAAAATGCTTAGCAACGTGGACCGCGTACGCACTGTTTCTTAAACACAGCACGGTGCATTTATTTTTCTTTCTATACAACCTTGAGCTGTAATCAAGTTTTCATAGCGCGTTTAAAGGCATTGTCGTGCCTGCGAAAATAAAACAACCCAAATCTCTATGCGGGGCAAGACATGATCGGGCCAGTATAAGAGTATCAAAAAAAAAAAAAAAAAAAAGACACGCATAGCAAAATGTCTAGTCTTTTCAAATCCTTTTTCGACCATCCTATCGCCTGTCCTCGTTTTATGAGGTGCGCATTCCGCCCGGCCAACATGTTTTTGCAAAGAAGTGTCTTTAGGCAAGCTTTAATCCGTCGCCGGCAAATATTCATCGCTCTTCCGTGTGTCGACACCGCGTTTCCCGAGAAAAGGTGACATTTTTGAAATTTCGCACGAATAAAGTCCCACCAAATACTTGCCGCTTGAACTGTAACTAATCAACTTGCGGCTTTAAACTGTGCAACGCGGTTTACGTGCTGTGTGTGAGACGCTTTCTACAAAGCTAACCGGTGGTTATTATCTTTTTGTTGAATATTATCTTTTTTTAACAATGTTGTCGAATATGGAGCATCTTTTTAGATTTGTTAGATTTAAAATGTATTGCCTATATCTCATTCAAGAATTATTTTATCTTCTGGCTGCTTCAGTCATGGCCGGGCGGCTGGATCGAGCGACAGACTGGCACACTTACATACATACGGACAGACAGTTTTCGCGGTTGAGTAGCCCAGGAAGGACAACCACATCTTTAAAACCCGTGCGCTGGCTGTCTCTCTCAGTCGGTGCAAGCGCTCGCCTACGGGGACCGCCCCGCTCCGTCCCGAAACCAGTCCCCGAACGCTAGCGCCGCGAGGGAGTCAAGCGGCGGCAAACGTAACCACCGCCACTCACGCCCTCGCCCGTTGAAATCCGGGCGACGCGGCAGGCCGCACCTTGCGTGCGCTCTCATCCAGCGGCCGTGCTCGCTGTTTGCATCGCAAGCGGCAGGGGGCACCTGTATTCCCGGCGGGAAGCGAGGCGATTGGCAAAGCAGCCATCCACTTTTTGTTTTTTTGCGTTCGAAGTTGCAGAGAACAAAGGAAGACGCCCGACTGCTTTGTGTCTAAAAACGGTTCTGTTTATTCTCCATGTAACCTGACTCCCCTTCCTCTTGAGTTATGCCGAAAGTGGTATATTCGCCGAAGTTCAGGACGGAGTGGTTGAAGGATCCCTTGCTCAGCAAATGGCTGCAATGCAAAGCATCTGCTGACGGAAACCAAGTTGCCGCGTGCAAGCACTGCGGCTGTCAACTAAGCAGCAGATATTCAGACCTGAAAGCTCATGCGAACAGCAAGAAGCATAGGGAACTGGCTGGCAGTTCTTCAATCCAGAAGCAACTGGGCTTCACTACAAAAAATTCCCCGCATTTCCCCGAGGGGAAGAATCTGAAAGTGCGAATGCACGAGTTGAATTTGCGCGGTTCGGTAATGTTCGCGAAAGAGAGATCACACACACACACACACACACACACACAAATACAAAGAAAGAAAGATGCATTTATTCACAGACACCTATTTGTGTTGTCGTTGTACTTGATTGCTAGAGCGGATCTCAGCTTTGAAATTTCGTGTCAGTACTCCTTTAAGCAGGTGCATTAGCCCTTCTCACGCCCGATTCTTGGCCAATCCCCCATGTGGGTATGTGCCATGTCAGCGGCCAGGCAGCGCGCGCCCATCTCCACGTGCGCGGACATCGCCGGTGGACGCAGGTTCAGGGTCGCTTAAGAAGTGCATTGCACTTAAAACGGCAAGTCCAACCAGGGAATGCCGCTGAGGGCAGAACTGCTCTATTTATCGCCGAACATTCTTCAATTATGACTGCCGATCACTTCTGCCAAGTCGTTTCCTGACAGCGAAGCTGCAAGAGCGTTCAAATGCGCCGCACCAAGTGCGCTTCCGTGATTAAGAACGTTCTTGGCCCACACTTCAAGGCGGATCTGGTCTAGGACATTGGGGACAGCTATTACAGCTTGATCATTGATGAGTCGACCGACATCAGTGTCACAACATTCTTTGCCATTTCTATCATCTATCACAGTGTCACCAACTCAAGGATCGTGACCACATTCCATAACTTGTGCACCTTGGAAGTGTGCATGCACGGCAGATGGAATTTTGGCGACCGTGAAATCCATTCTGATGGAGCACTGTCTAAAACTGGAAAGGATGAGAGGCGTAGGGACAGACAACGCGAGCGTTATGACGATGATCAATAATGGCGTTCATCGGAAGTTGAAAGCTGAGGCTTCCCATCTCGTACTGATCCGCTGCGCCTGCCACTCTTTGCAGCTAGCCACGTCGGCTGCTACAGCGGAAGCATTGCCGAGAAACTTGGAATACCTATTACGCGAAACGTACAACTGGTTCGCAAGATCTCCTGCCCGGAAAATTGCGTACAAGAAGCTCTACGGTCTGATGAATGACGGCGATGAAGCACTGAAGATTGTGCAAGCGTTTGGGACGCGGTGGCTATCCCTCGAAATAGCCGTATCAAGGATCGTAGACCAGTGGACCGAATTGAAGGCGCACTTCGAGATGGCAAAGCGGACTTTGTGTGCTATGCGGCAGAGGTGCTGCATGGTATGTAGAAAAACCAGATCAATCTGGGGAACTTGCTTTTTTTGAGACCGATTCTGGCAGATGTTCAGAAGGTTAAGAAGGCATTCGAGACGAAAGATGCTGATCAAACAAGGCTGCTGAAAGACCTAATGACTTTGCTTTCAAGCTTGGTTAAAAAAGTCGTAATTCCGACAGAGAAGATTAACGTTCTCACGTGCAGACTTGAGGACCACTTGAACCCCAAGCCATATCTGGCTACTTTTTCAAGACGTACGTTGGCAACGTAAAAGCTCAGAAGGCCGACGGGTTCTCTCTCGCAGATGAAGCTGTGATGCGAGAAAACTGCATAAGGTTTATTACCACGTTCGTAGATCAAATCAGACAGCGACTTCCCGACAACATCACAGTTCTCCAGAAAGCATCACTCTTATCGGTCGAAAATGTTTTGTTCGTCGGAAAGGAGCCATTGATTCCTCTGCTGGAAGCAATGGCAGTGCCCCCTGAGACAATCGGAAAAATTCAAAAGCAGTGGAGCAAAATCACCCTCCTGGACTGGAAGCAAATATCGTCCACGCAGTTGTTCTGGTGTGAAGTTTACTTCTATAAGGACACCTGCGGCGAAAACCCGTTCGCCGAGCTGGCCGGATTTGGCATGTCGATGCTCGTGCTGCCGTATTCAAATGCCGAAGTAGAGAGGACGTTTAGTTAGCTTAACATATTAAAATCCAAGCTGAGGAACAAGCTGAAGCCTCAAAAAGAAACGCCGTCCTCGTCGTAAGAGCGGGGCTGAAGCGACACCAGAAAAGTTGTTTGGATTATGTTGTTAGTGCAATCGGGACAACTGCAACGTATGTGCAACCGAGTCACCTTTCTGGTCCCTCAACAAGTACCAGCGGTCCTGTGGAGATGGAGTCAGACGACGACAGCGGCGACGGAGGCCTCGATCTGTTTTTCGTTGACCTGTGAGTTCTTTTATTTTCATCAGTGTGAACATTTACAACTTTTAGGCTCATCTGTGATGAGATTGACCAATGATGACCACCGCAGCACTGAAGCCTTAAGTGTTCTAGTTAGACTCCTTGAAAGACTCTTTTATATGTTATTTCAGCTCTCGTAGTTTTGGGGACGTTTTAAGAATGATAAAGGTATTTATCATATGAAATTGCACGGTTTTTTGAATAAAATAGGCACTAGCAGGAAATTTAGCGGATATGTTTTAGAATCTAGCGGAATCTGGCGGATTTCTCATTGTTTTTTAGCGGATGTCGGACGCCCAGCGATGGCAACACTGGTCAGGAGACAACCTTGAAGCCTTCCCAGCTCCCTGCTTTGTGGCCGAGTCATAAAAAATATAACAGAAAATTCACGAAAAAAAAACGCAGTACAGTCAAGTGACAGGCAAGCGGTAGTAGTTTTTTGCGCCTCACGCGGTCTCCAATCCTAACTGTATATTATGCGCCGCGCACGGGCGCGCGACTTCAATGCCGTGTGCGACCCGCTCTGCGTGGCATGTAAATCCGAGACGCGCAGATGAACATGCCGACGAAGTGGTCGTACGCACCTGTCCAATACTTTCGCACCGCGCCTTGGCCATAAAGTGTTGCGTGCCGACGCGTTCTAAAGTCAATAATTACAGAGGAGGTCATCCGGGCCTTTCATATTGATTTGATTTCATTTCGTAAAACACACCATACTTGTAACGATTGCTCTATATGCACTGGACGCAATAGCAACCTTTGTTAACTCTTTCTGCCCAGGTCATCTTCTAGGTAACTAACCTTCGATTGCCAAGACCGCAGGCAGTCCTGAGCTCACCGCAGACTGTCCCAGCCGCAATCCGGCATTCGTTTTTCCCATATGTTCCTATGGCGCGATTTAAAGGGGCACCAATGCACGTGTCTCATTGGCGTCTGCACCCGTCGTTGCGACAAGGCCGTGCGCACCCGGTGCAGCCTGCCGACAGGTGCGGCCCGCTGCGGGGTTATTCTTCTGCCTTTGACCTTCGAGGAAGCGCGTTCCGCGGAAGGGCGGGAAAATCTGGCAGCCTATAGGAAGAGAAACACTGCAGCGGTCTGTGGCTTTTTGTACTAGCTTCAGTGCCCTAAAGCGTTGGCGTCAGAAGCAACCAAATCCTATAGCTATGGCACGTTTACAGAAGGAACGCCGTTGTTCGCTCGCTGTTGCTTCGTGAGCCTAGCGAGTTACCATTACTGTCCCACCGGCTCTTAGTGGAACGGTAGCGTACCTCCGTTCTTCCCGAAAGGAAAGCCGTTCCAGGAACGCCGTTCTGTACAACAGTGAGGAGCGGCAGCGCTCCCGACTTTTCTTCATCCCCCATCGCAGCGTGTTAGCACCAGCCGGGGCAGACAGCCTTGTAGCAGCTTCCTCGAGAAATGCGCATCAGGCTTGCCGACAAGTAAAGAAACAAATCAAAAGGTTACCACATAACTCTGCACTTCCATATACTCGCGAGGGTAACAAACATCAACAGTCGACCATGCCAGACCTCACGGCAGGCCGGGGAGCGCGAGATGTCATCTGGAATGTTACAGATGAAAGACTACTAAGTGATCATTACATTATTCAAATCACTATCCCTACCTGTATCCGATCACCTAAACGTAAAATTTCGCTCACAAACTGGAAAATCTTTCGTGACATTCGCGACACCTCTCAGACGAATGGTAATCTCAAGAACTGGACTAAAGCACTAAAACAGGCCCACAAACAAGCCACACAGGAATGTTTCACTTCAGCCCCATCAGACAACCCAGACCCTTATCTTGTCCGTATCTGGAAGAGGAGAAAACGACTCTTGCGCGCCCTTCGCACCCAACCAAATAATAGTCGGCTAGCCGAGCGCGTCGCTGAATTAACGGAGCATATCAAAGAGCACTGTGCTACGCTGGCCAGGAATCAATGGAATGAAATTTGTAACAGCATCAACGGCAGCCTGGATCAGAAAAGAACCTGGCACCTACTCAGAAAGCTCCTCGGGCCTCATCCGGCTCCTGTTCCCACTCTTGAGAAGCACCATTCATTGCTGGGATCGGACGCCTTAGCAACCCAGCTCCGCGACCTTTATATTCCTCCTCCTCTACCTAGCCTTTATCCAAACTACATGGGCGCCTCCAATGCAGAACTCGATGAGCCTTTCACCCTTTGGGATCTCGAGTGGGCGCTAGAACAACTAAAGCGAAAGTCGGCCCCAGGTGAGGATCAGATTACGTATACACTTATACGAAACCTATCCGACAAGGACAAGGAACATTTTCTGGGCATTATAAACTCCCACTGGGAAGAAGGCACCCTCCCATCGTCCTGGAAGCAATCCCTTATTACCCTACTACCTAAGCCAGGCAAAAAATCTTCCCTTGAAAATCTCCGCCCAATCTCTCTAACTTCTTGCCTGGGAAAGACCATGGAAAGGATGGTTCTCAATCGACTTGAGGCCTATTTTGAGTCCACAGATTTCTTTCCTCCTCAACAAATTGGTTTCCGCAAGGGTGTGTCTACCCAAGACCTCTTTTTCCTCCTAGCTCATGACTTTGACCCTCCTCCTCCTTCCCAGATACAGGCCATAGTGACCCTGGATGTGCGCAAAGCCTTCGATAACCTTGCCCATGATCCTCTCCTAAATATACTTGCTTCTACCGGCTGTGGGCCGAAAATGTACGGTTACATTGCTGCATTTCTGCGCGACCGCACGGCCAAGTTCCGTCTCCCTGATTCGGTCTCCGATCCTTTTCCCATCACGCGTGGTACTCCACAGGGTGCTATTCTCTCACCCACCCTTTTTAACCTCGGAATGGCGCCCCTGTCCCGTATTTTAGCATCGATCCCGAACCTCAAACATACATTCTACGCAGACGACCTTACTCTTCGGTGCACATCTGGGTCTCCTGGGTCAGTGCAGGACACCTTGCAGCAAGGTATCGATGCAGTCACTAGGTATCTCGACACTGTAGGCCTGTCTCCCGCACCTGAAAAGTCCGAATTGCTGCTCATTTCGAAAACTCGCTATCAGCGAGAACACAATCACCTGATCACACTCACAATGGTAGGTCACCCCATCCCTCGCGTAATATCCTGCCGAATTCTTGGACTGCATATCCATGAATCATCTAATCAGGCCAATGTGGCTGCAACAGTTAAAGTTTGCCATCAGCTTACCCATTTAGTGCGCCGCATTGTCAACAAGCACGCGGGGCTACATGAGGGTCAAGTTAGGCAGCTAGTACATGCCTTAGCTTTAAGTAAACTTCTTTATACAATTCCATATCTTTCTCTGACTTGTCACCAAAGACATCAGATTGAGGTTGCACTTCATACACTGTATAAGACCGCCCTCAACGTTCCAATTAATACGTCCACTCAGCGCCTATACTCTACGGGGCTGTTCTTGCCTCTGGGAGATCTTATACAACAACATAAAGACCGGCAAATGGCGCGTCTTTCTAGCACAAAACAAGGACACTGGATCCTTCACCAAGTTGCTCTCAAGCCTATTGACTTGCCTGTCATCACCCCTCCTGCGCCGCTCCCAGATAACCTCAGGATAGCTCCCATCCCAAAAAACGTTGCAGCTGATACCAATCCAGGGAGACGATGTGCTCGCGTTGTCAATCATGTCCATCCAATTGATTCTACGATACTCTACACGGATGCATCACGGACGCACGTCGGAGCAGCCGCATATTCCATCGCAAGTGGCAATGAAGTAGTGACACACACCCTTGGCCCTTTCACTAATCCCCCACCTACAGCGACTCTAGAGACTCTCCCAATAATCACCAGTATCCAGGACCTCTCATTACGGCCCCCTAACCCCTCAGGATATACCATATACACTGATTCAATGCAAGCTATTCGCGCCATTCACATGGGTAGGATTCCTGAAGAACTGCAGTATGATCTACGCAAAGCCTTAACAAAGCTACGTCCCCACACTGTCACACTGAGGTGGATTCCTGGTCACGCTGGAATCCCAGGCAATGAGGTTGTGCATAACCTCGCCCGCGAACCTCTGCACCGGGCGCCTGGGATTCCCTGGCCTTATCCACCGACGTGGGACACTACTCTCCACTACAAACAAGAAATAAAGCTTCACTACAAGAACATCAGAGAAACTCTTCGTACACTTCCTGTTCCAGACAAATCTCTAACAACCACGCAACTACGCATTCTTCGACGCGTACAGTTAAATACCATCCTTACACCTGCTCGTTCCTTCCTCTATCGTATCCGACACTCACCAGCATGTCCCAATTGTCCCGAACCATACGCTAATTTAGAACACTGCATTTTCGCCTGCCCCATTGCAATTCAATCCCCACATTTTCCCCACCCACCTCCTTCAACGTGGCGGACTTGGCTAGCCTCGGACCAGCTCTCGGACCAGTTGGCGTTGGTGAACCTGGCCCGGGACATTCTCGACGCTTAATGTTGCGTTTGAATAAAGTTTTTTCCTCCTCCTCCTCCTCCATATAAAGTTTATTTTGTGCTTTACCATTTACCGCGTGCCCACCTATGTATTTTCTGTAGAGCATGTACGCCAATATATAGTTTGGTACTAATATACGTATTTCAGTATGGAACTCTATGAACGCAAAGAATAAAGCTTGGGATGTTCTTAATCCCCGGACAAAAAATGCGTGCGAACCATTTCCTTCGAGACAACATTTCAGCATTATACTTCAATGGATATCATTTTACTGATACCTCCATATAAATTGACTGCATGCGCCACAATTAAATATGGCGTAACAACCACCCCGTCTGCCCATAATAGTTGCCGCTTTCATAAAATACATTTTCGTTAGTCAGCCAGCTATAATAATTAAATTTCTTGAGATTTCTTCTTTCCTGGGAAGAATAAGAGAGTACCAAGGCCCTCCCTTCTCTAACCCTCATCAATTATTAATTGTATTTGTAAAGAAACTCTTGGCACATGTAAACTTTGTTCTCGGCACGAGCTGCAGACGCTAGGAACTGGAATTCTGCCGCCCTCGAGAAGAGGTTCTATTTTATAATTCCCGACTTCTCCTTTCCTTTCGTATGTTGGATATGAAAAGAAGTGTACGTGCATTCGTATAAAGCATTTTTAAGACAGAACTTCAATGACCAGGGTGGAATTCTAAATCAAATCGCCTCATTGTACGGCTTCAAGTAACACGCTTCAAACCGCTCGACCAAAGGATAATTTTTTTTCATTATTCCATGAAAAACTTGTTCTAAAATCTCGCCCTATCTACGATGACAGGACGAACCGACGTAAGCGTTGAATTTCAACTATTATTTACCGATTCCGCACCGGGTCGGTCGTATATCAGCAGCATTCGTGTTGTTTGCCAATTTGACGTCACCTATCGTACAACGGACCCTTGCAATAATGTTACGTAGATTTCATTGAACCTGGCGGTATTTAGTACCGACAGCTGTAAACGTTTTTCAGTGCTTACCTCACGTCAAACGTCAGCTTAATTTTCATTTCGGACTTAAATTTTTACTGTGGCATACGTAACTTCAACGTACTGTGGCATACGTAACGTCGGACGTAACTTCAATTTCATTTACAGGCTGTTACGTCGGAGGTAACTCAAAACACTGGCATAAAGTTCTGTCGCACATAATTTTAATTTTCAATTTTTTGTTCCGTAGGACATAACTATACACATTGGCTGAAAGATTTGTCGGTTGTAAATTTAATTTTAAATTTTTGGGTCCATCGCACGTAACTTTAAATAATATCCTAAAGTTCCGGGGGACATAACTTAAGTTTTCAATTTTAGTTTCCGTCGGACGTAACTTTAGACACTGCGGTTTTTCTAACCTTGCAGACATCTGGTGTATGGTACGATGCGTGGATGCGCTGTAGTGAACAATCAATCAAGTAATCGCTCATTCGCTTGCCGAAAACATCCAAATGACCGTTTTCGCATAGATGATAATAATAATAATAATAATAATAATAATAATAATAATCAATCAATCAATCAATCAATCAATCAATCATGTTTATTTACGTGCCCAGGAACAGCCAGAGGCCTGAGTGCTGGCGCACGGGTAGTTACATGAAAACAAAATACAAGAAACATAGCAAGAAACAAACAAGCGACAAGACACACACAAATTTTAGTAGTGAAAATGACAGAAATAAAGCACTGGCGGAGCCTGGGTACAGGTAAAAAATAAAAAAAGAAGATGCCTATGTTGCTCTGCCTGTCGTAAAGGCCACACGACAGGCAGAGCAACAAAGTTTGACAGTAATACAACAACAACAATAATCAATCAATCAATCAATCAATCAATCAATCAATCAATCAATCATGTTTATTTACGTGCCCAGGAACAGCCAGAGGCCTGGGTGCTGGCGCACGGATAGTTACATGAAAACAAAATACAAGAAACATATTGAAAGAAATAAACAAGCGACAACACACACAAATTGAAGTAGCGAAAATTACAGAAATAAAGCACAGGCGGAGCCTGGGTACAGGTAAAAAAGAAAAAGAAGATGCCTTTGTGGCTCAGCTTATTGTAATGAATACACAACAAGCAGAGAACAAAGTTTAACAGTAAGACGACAAGAACAATGACAAAGTATAGAGACAAATGATAAGACAACCATGATAAGTAAACAGTTTCAAAAACAGGCAACTATAGTGGTTAAACAGAACCACAGAGAAACCAAATTTCAGCAATAAAAAAAAGAAAAACGAACGACAGAGATATCATAGATGTTTAACATACTGTGTTCAACAAAGCAGTACGGTAAATTGTAAAGGAGCTTTGAAAGATGTCAAGGCGTTCAGAGAAGCGGTTGTAGCAATTCTGTATTCTGCGCACAGGAGAATGATTGGAGTTGCGCGCAGCGGTCAAGAAAGGGCGATGCGACCTGGTGGGCCTCTGTGGAACACTAAACTCTAAACAGTTAAGCAGGTCTGCGCAAGAAAGGTCACCATGAACAATTTTGTGAATAAATGTAAGGTCTGCACGCATACGTCTGCAGGTCAACGAAGGAATGGAAGGAACTATGGGTAAGTCAGAATCAGGACCCGAACTGTGATTGTGAATACGGTGCTTAAATATGGATAAAAACTTCTTCTGCACACGTTCTATTAATTCACTACTGGATTTGGAGATGCCGTTCCAGGCAACAGAAGCATATTCTAACTGGGGGATACATATTGCATTGTATAGCATTAGAAATGGATCTGGAGAAGAGAATTCCTTTGTAATCCGACACACATTTCCAAGACTTCGGAGCGCTCGCCGGGTGATGAGCCTAATATAAGAAGAAAAAGAGAGGGTACTGTCGAAAAGAACCCCGAGGTCCCTAATCTCCTCAACCCTTTGCAACGGAGCTCCCGCTATACTGTAGGAAAACAGTAGACGATGGGTTTTCCGGCTGTACGTGACAACCTTTGTTTTAGCTGGAAATAATAATAATAATAATAATAATAATAATAATAATAATAATAATAATAATAATAATAATAATAATAATAATAATAATAATAATAATAATAATAATAATAATAATAATAATAATAATAATAATAATCAATCAATCAATCAATCAATCATGTTTATTTACGTGCCCAGGAACAGCCAGAGGCCTGAGTGCTGGCGCACGGATAGTTATATATATGAAAACAAAATACAAGAAACATATTGCAAGAAACAAACAAGCGACAAGACACACACATATTGAAGTAGCGAAAATTACAAAAATAAAGCACAGGCGGAGCCTGGGTACAGGTAAAAAAGAAAAAAGAAGATGCCTTTGTGGCTCAGCTTATTGTAATGAATACACAACAAGCAGAGAACAAAGTTTGACAGTAAGACGACAAAAACAATGACAAGAGTATAGAGACAAATGATAAGACAAGCATGATAAGTAAACAGTTTCAAAAACAGGCAACTATATTGGTTAAACAGAACCGCAGAGAAACCAAATTTCAGCAATAAAAAAAAAAGAAAAACGAACGACAGAGATATCATAGATGTTTAACATACTGTGTTCAACAGCGCAGTACGGTAAATTGTAAAGGAGCTTTGAAAGATGTCAAGGCGTTCAGAGAAGCGGTTGTAGCAATTCTGTATTCTGCGCACTGGAGAATGATTGGAGTTGCGCGCAGCGGTCAAGAAAGGGCGATGCGACCTGGTGGGCCTCTGTGGAACACTAAACTCTAAACAGTTAAGCAGGTCCGCGCAAGAAAGGTCACCATGAACAACTTTGTGAAGAAATGTAAGGTCTGCACGCATACGTCTGCAGGTCAACGAAGGAATGGAAGGAACTATGGGTAAGTCAGAATCAGGACCCGGACTGTGATTGTGATGACGGTGCTTAAATATGGATAAAAACTTCTTCTGCACACGTTCTATTAATTCACTACTAGATTTGGAGATGCCGTTCCAGGCAACAGAAGCATATTCTAACTGGGGGATACATATTGCATTGTATAGCATTAGAAATGGATCTGGAGAAGAGAATTCCTTTGTAATCCGACACACATTTCCAAGACTTCGGAGCGCTCGCCGGGTGATGAGCCTAATATGAGAAGAAAAAGAGAGGGTACTGTCGAAAAGAACTCCGAGGTCCCTAATCTTCTCAACCCTTTGCAAAGGAGCTCCCTCTATACTGTAGGAAAACAGTAGACGATGGGTTTTCCGGCTGTACGTGACAACCTTTGTTTTAGCTGGATTTAAAATTAGACAGTTTTTGCTGCACCAGACCGATAATTCCGACACATCCCTCTGCAAGGCACAGCAGTCCTGAAAACTGCTAATGTGCCTAAATAGTTTTACATCATCAGCATAGAGAAGAAATGAAGATTTTGTTAACACTGTTGACACATCATTGATAAAGATAGAAAACAATAGTGGACCCAGCACAGAACCCTGAGGTACACCACTCGTTGCAGTGTAAACACTAGACCTTTTGAAGTTTACATCTACGTAAAAGGACCGGCCAAGGAGATAGTTGGACAACAAGGCAACAAGGCTTGCATCAACACCGGACATAGTAAGCTTGTTAATTAATAATTTATGGTTCACTACATCAAACGCCTTACTGAGGTCAAAATAGATAACATCCAACTGGCCGTTTTCACAAACTGCCGCCGAAGCCTGAGTCATGAAGCTTGCAAGATTTGTAACCGTCGATCGACCCGAGAAAAAGCCGTGCTGATTTGGTATCAGAACGTTCTTGACGCAGGCAGCAAGAACGTTGTGCAGAGCTGACTCAAATAGTTTTGAGGCGACACAAAGGAGTGAGATTGGGCGATAGTTGGTAACGGCTGACTTATCACCAGACTTAAATATTGGAAAAATTCGAGCAATCTTCCATGCACGAGGAAATTTGCCGAAAAGCAAACAGTTATTATAAATGGAAGTTAAGACAGGCACAAAAATGTTGCCGTAAGTCTTCATGAGGGCTGCTGGAATTCCGTCTGCACCACAGGAAAATGACGGTTTCATCCGTTTAAGGCTATCATTGACAAGTTTTTCATCGAACATAAGTGTACTAAAATTAGACATATTATTAAACGATAGGCGTTCGTCGTGACCATCTGGCAGTTGAAAGACAGAATGAAAGTACTGAGCAAAGCTAGTGGCGACATCCTCAACCTGTTCCCCATCGGAATTAAGCAGGCTAATGTGTTCTTTAGACTCCTTAGAACGGCCGCGTACATACCTCCAGAAGTCAGCCGGTTTCTGAGACGCAGAAGCCTCTAACGACTCTATATAGAGCTGGTGGTCACGCCGGTAGAGGCTTTTACAAAGTGAGCGATACCGACTAAACTCCGCTTTCCACTTGTCGAGCCCAGAACGCTTGGCCTTTTTGTGGGCGCTGTCCTTAAGTTTAAGCGAACTTCGAAGTTCTTTAGAGAACCAATGGGGAAATTTGGAATAATAATAATAATAATAATAATAATAATAATAATAATAATAATAATAATAATAATAATATTAATAATAATAATAATAATAATAATAATAATAATAATAATAATAATAATAATAATCAACCAATCAACCTTTATTTTCGGTGCCCAGGAACAACCCTAAGGTCTTGGTGCTGGCACACCACATACAAAACATTAATAAAAGAAACGTAGAACAGCACGGCACAACACACAAAATCCTCGATATGACAGAAAAAATAAAGTAAAAATACTTACACAAACTCAGAAAAAAAGCAAAAAGCAAAAAAAAAAGAACAGTGTTGCAAGCTATGGCCCTCGGCCAGCGAGACGATCGAGGCACTTGAGAAAAGGAAATATACAACAGTGCATCACAGTGCATATGATAGAGACAGAGTGTAAATATAAAACCAGAGTTTAGATTTCTGAAAAGTTACACGGAAATAAAGTATTAGCGCAAAACAAGCGATGCCTTTGCAATGTCCCATCTTGTCGAGACACACAACAAACATAGCAAGACGTTTGACAGAAAAATAGCGAAAAAACAATGGCAGGAGTATAGACATAAATTATCAGACCAACAAATCGCAGAGATAATAAAAATGACGAATGAATCAACCAATTAATTGTTTAATAGTGTGTCCAGGAACGATGTGCTGGAGTGGAAAGAAAAGTGCATATCTCAGAAAAATATAGAAAATAGCATTGTTTAGTCTGAACGAGAATGAGACACTTTGAGATATAAACACGCCGAAACACGCACATGACCCGCGCACATATGCAAACAAGGCAAGTGTAAGACAAGACATGATTTAAACTCTGTACGCTGAAACATGTAAACCGGAAAAACATATTAGCTAAAAATCGCGCCACAATGAAGGCATAAAAATTACATACACAAGTGAATCATCGAAACAATTAGCATACATACATAGATAAACCTAACCCCGGCAGCATAAAGTGTGTGAGTTGAAGTTACATACTAGGGCAAGCAAACTACTCCTGGTTTGTCAAGCTACGCAGTTTCTTACAAAAAGCTGGAAAGGGACGATGGAATACGTCCAAACTTTCTGCGTGCATATTGTATAGGTGCTGAATGCGTCCCACGGGACTGTTGACACGGGCGGGGACATGAAGCGGTCTATGTGCCCTGGTGTTGCCTGTAGGGGTTCTCAAATTTATGGCACCCAACGACTCTCTACAATCAATGAGGCTGTGGACCAGTTTGTACAAGAATAAAAGGTCAGCCTTGGCCCTCCGGCTATGTAGTGGGTCCATTACAAGCAAGCTGGCGGCATCAACGCCAGGATAATCTTTAGCCTTCGCAGTAGCGTACCTATGTTTTAGTATTGAGAGAAATTTAGTTTGCACTCTCTCAATGGCCGCTGCGTTGGACCGACACGTTGCATTCCAGACCACGGATGCGTATTCCAATAGAGGGCGGCACATTGAGGTATAGAGCTGAAGAAATGTGTCTGTATAGTTGAATTCTCTGGAGACACGACATGTTGCACCTAGTGTTCGCAAAGCACGACGGGTAATCTCATTAGTATGGGTTGTAAATATGAGCTTAGAGTCAAACAAAACTTCCAAGTCTGGGATTTGATATACGCGATTCAGATCTTCTTCACTTATACGATAGGTGAAATTGATATCATCTGTTTTACGGGTATACGACACCACTTTGGTTTTTGGTTGGTTGTAAATTATCAACTTATTTCTGTTGCACCAGTCCGAAAACGCGGCGATATCACATTGCAGTTGTGCACAGTCTGAGATGTTGCCAATCACTTTGAATATTTTAATATTGTCTGCGTATAGCAAGAACGATGAGTACTGAATTGCTGTCGAAGCATCGTTGACAAAGAGTGAAAACAAAAGAGGTCCAAGGACAGAGCCTTGAGGCACCCCGCTAGTGGCTGAGTACGTTCCGGAGTGTAGCCCGTTACAGTGAACGTAGCACTGACGTCTGGTAAGGTAGTCACGCAGCAGATCTAGCAACGGATCAGGAATGACAAGGTGGGAAAGTTTTTTACACAACAATGAATGGGAAACCACATTGAACGCCTTGCTAAGGTCACAGTGTACCGCGTCAAGTTGGTCTCGGTCTTCCACTGCCTTCGACGCATGTTCCGTAAAAGAAACTAAGTTTGCAGTGGTCGAGCGGTCACGTATAAAACCATGTTGATTTGGAATAATTTCATATCTTACTCTGGATGTAATGAGGGAATGAATTATAGATTCAAAAATTTTAGAAGCACTGCACAGGAGGGAAATCGGTCTATAATTTTTTGCATCTGTTTTTGACCCGAATTTGTGTACAGGTACAGCTTTAGCAATTTTCCAGCAGTTAGGAAACGTGCCAGTACTAATACAGTTGTTAAACACGCATACAAGCACTGGAGAAAGGATAGGACTGAAAGCCTTGAGTAGAGCCATGGGAATGCCATCTGGGCCACACGCTAGCGAGGGCTTCGCGTCCCGTGGGCTTTTCATCACGCTTTCCTCCCCTACAAATGCCGTGCTCGGTGCCGTACCGCGACAATTGGACATCGGAGCTGACGGAACGTCGCAGGTATCTCTATACACCGTTTTAAACTGCTGAGCGAACGCGGCAGGGACGTCATCAATGATTACTCCATCGGAGTTAATAATAATAATAATAATAATAATAATGATAATAATAATAATAATAATAATAATAATCAATCAATCAATCAATCAATCAATCAATCATGTTTATTTACGTGCCCAGGAACAGCCAGAGGCCTGGGTGCTGGCGCACGGATAGTTACATGAAAACAAAATACAAGAAACATATTGAAAGAAACAAACAAGCGACAACACACACACAAATTGAAGTAGCGAAAATTACAGAAATAAAGCACAGGCGGAGCCTGGGTACAGGTAAAAAAGAAAAAGAAGATGCCTTTGTGGCTCAGCTTATTGTAATGAATACACAACAAGCAGAGAACAAAGTTTAACAGTAAGACGACAAGAACAATGACAAAGTATAGAGACAAATGATAAGACAACCATGATAAGTAAACAGTTTCAAAAACAGGCAACTATATTGGTTAAACAGAACCACAGAGAAACCAAATTTCAGCAATAAAAAAAAGAAAAACGAACGACAGAGATATCATAGATGTTTAACATACTGTGTTCAACAAAGCAGTACGGTAAATTGTAAAGGAGCTTTGAAAGATGTCGAGGCGTTCAGAGAAGCGGTTGTAGCAATTCTGTATTCTGCGCACAGGAGAATGATTGGAGTTGCGCGCAGCGGTCAAGAAAGGGCGATGCGACCTGGTGGGCCTCTGTGGAACACTAAACTCTAAACAGTTAAGCAGGTCTGCGCAAGAAAGGTCACCATGAACAATTTTGTGAAGAAATGTAAGGTCTGCACGCATACGTCTGCAGGTCAACGAAGGAATGGAAGGAACTATGGGTAAGTCAGAATCAGGACCCGAACTGTGATTGTGATGACGGTGCTTAAATATGGATAAAAACTTCTTCTGCACACGTTCTATTAATTCACTACTAGATTTGGAGATGCCGTTCCAGGCAACAGAAGCATATTCTAACTGGGGGATACATATTGCATTGTATAGCATTAGAAATGGATCTGCAGAAGAGAATTCCTTTGTAATCCGACACACATTTCCAAGACTTCGGAGCGCTCGCCGGGTGATGAGCCTAATATGAGAAGAAAAAGAGAGGGTACTGTCGAAAAGAACCCCGAGGTCCCTAATCTCCTCAACCCTTTGCAACGGAGCTCCCGCTATACTGTAGGAAAACAGTAGACGATGGGTTTTCCGGCTGTACGTGACAACCTTTGTTTTAGCTGGATTTAAAATTAGACAGTTTTTGCTGCACCAGACCGATAATTCCGACACATCCCTCTGCAAGGCACAGCAGTCCTGAAAACTGCTAATGTGCCTAAATAGTTTGACATCATCAGCATAGAGAAGAAATGAAGATTTTGTTAACACTGTTGACACATCATTGATAAAGATAGAAAACAATAGTGGACCCAGCACAGAACCCTGAGGTACACCACTCGTTGCAGTGTAAACACTAGACCTTTTGAAGTTTACATCAGGAGATAGTTGGACAACAAGGCAACAAGACTTGCATCAACACCGGACATAGTAAGCTTGTTAATTAATAATTTATGGTTCACTACATCAAACGCCTTACTGAGGTCAAAATAAATTACATCCAACTGGCCGTTTTCACAAACTGCAGCCCAAGCCTGAGTCATGAAGCTTGCAAGATTTGTAACCGTCGATCGACCCGAGAAAAAGCCGTGCTGATTTGGTATCAGAACGTTCTTGACGCAGGCAGCAAGAATGTTGTGCAGAGCTGACTCAAAGAGTTTTGAGGCGACACAAAGGAGTGAGATTGGGCGATAGTTGGTAACGGCTGACTTATCACCAGAGTTAAATATTGGAAAAATTCGAGCAATCTTCCATGCACGAGGAAATTTGCCGAAAAGCAAACAGTTATTATAAATGGAAGTTAAGACAGGCACAAAAATGTTGCCGTAAGTCTTCATGAGGGCTGCTGGAATTCCGTCTGCACCACAGGAAAATGACGGTTTCATCCGTTTAAGGCTATCATTGACAAGTTTTTCATCGAACATAAGTGTACTAAAATTAGACATATTATTAAACGATAGGCGTTCGTCGGGACCATCTGGCAGTTGAAAGACAGAATGAAAGTACTGAGCAAAGCTCGTGGCGACATCCTCAACCTGTTCCCCATCGGAATTAATCAGACTAATGTGTTCTTTAGACGCCTTAGAACGGCCGCGTACATACCTCCAGAAGTCAGCCGGTTTCTGAGACGCAGAAGCCTCTAACGACTCTATATAGAGCTGGTGGTCACGCCGGTAGAGGCTTTTACAAAGTGAGCGATACCGACTAAAATCCGCTTTCCACTTGTCAAGCCCAGACCGCTTGGCCTTTTTGTGGGCACTGCCCTTAAGTTTAAGCGAACTTCGAAGTTCTTTAGAGAACCAGTGGGGAAATTTGGAATGAACAGGCTTATAAAAAGGGATGTACTTTTCCATGCCACTCCTGACAATTTCGGTAAAACGTCGAACCTGTTCGTCAACATCATTGACATCAAAAACACTAGACCATTCAGCAGATGAATAAAAGTGATAGAGCCCAACATAATCTCCACGCTTGAAAGCATATCGCGGGACTGCACAATCGTCAACACCACCATAGCAATGCTGGGCAGCGACAGAGATAGAGACAATAAGAGGGGGGTGAAACTTGTCGGGGCGTACAAGAGATATTTCGGAGGCACACACTTGTACGTTTTTCAAGTTCGAGAAGCACACATCTAGGACATTACCACAGAAGTTTTCTATGTGGCAGAACTGCTGCAAGGAGGTGAATGATTGAAAATCTAATAACATGGTGCATTTCTGCGCTGCATAATGGTTTTTATGCTGAAATGAAAGACTGTTCCAGTGAATACCTGGGGTGTTGAAGTCCCCAAGTATAATTAGCTTATGGTTGGAGTGTGAATCGGAAACATTTTCAATAGATGTGAGCTTGAGATTATATTCAGCAGGTAAGATAATAATAATAATAATAATAATAATAATAATAATAATAATAATAATAATAATAATAATAATAATAATAATAATAATAATAATAATCAATGTTTATTAGTGTTCCCACGAACAGCCGGGGGCCTTTGTGCTGGCGCACAAGAAAAAAACTACCACCTCCCCTCGCGGGAACCCCTGTGTAGATGCGACGCATAGGGGCTCACGTTGCAGCGTTGGACAGCGGAGGAACGGCGCTGGAACGATGGAGCGGAGCGGCACAGGCACCGCGTTTTATAGCGCGCATAACGGTGAGGGGACGCGCCGGCGCCAGTGCGTCTGCCGCGACTATGACGCAACACAATTCAACACAATCCACTTTAATCCAATCCAATCCAAATCCAACCCAAGCCAAGCCAAGCCAATCCAATCGAATCCAATCCAATGCCCCTCGCGAGAGAGTGTTCGCTATCGGAGAGGAGAGGGGGTGAGCGGCGGAGAGCGAAGCTGGCGCGGCGAGGAGAATGGGGAGGGGCGGACGCCGACAACAACGACGCCGACGCCGGATGGAGGGACAAGGCGGGTGACTGAGATGCGTGGAATCTAACATATTTGCCATGGGCGCCGTCCTATCTAGTTAATCCCTTGTACAGATGGGTGTGTAGTCTGGCACGACAGTGGACGGTGTTGGTTTGGAGAAGGCGCCAGTATCGTTCCTCGGTGATAGACAGTGTCCAATGGGGTGGAGGGTAGGGCCGGTGAGGGAGGCGGTAGTGACAAGTGATTTCATGGAAAGTGAGCGATGTGAAAGCCTGTGGACCGAACTACCTGCCGGCCAGTCGTGCAGAACTTCCATGGCGGCAAGTTCGGAAATAAATGTGAGGTGCAACAGCCCGATCTCTGACGAAGGGAGAGGAGCTCTGCTGTTTCTCCAGCCAAGCACCCCTAGTGGACGCTGCGCCGATTTCTTTCATTTGTTTCTTTTGAATTGTATCTCAATTGTTTTTCAATTGTTTCTTATCACTATTATAACAATTACACGTGTTAACTCAACCAACTATGCATTTTTTTGCAGATATCTGGCATAGTTCTTTTTCGCGTTACAGGCACGTTTGGGTAGGATACTCACCAAAGAACACCTAGGCACTAAAAAACGGACAAGGACCCCACAGGATCGGTGACTATTAAGTTCTTAAGCCTTGTTTTACTCATTTTTCTTACCTCAATGTAGCACCAAGTGAAAGATCTGCGATGAAGGAGTGAGTGGTGGTAAAGTCACCCTTACGTACTCTTACCCTCAATGGGAGGTCAGTTTCGCATTACGCCACTGTCGAAGAGAACTAAATTAAACTTCGTTTGGGACTAAGCAAAAACTGTCCGTCGCTGCAGGGCAACACTTAGAGAACTGGGGCGCTTCTTCGCTATATGCACTGCTTGACGACGATCCGACTACTGATTGGACGCGCTAAGCAGCTTGGCTGCCTCACTGCAACTGCAGCAGCTTCAGTGTTCTGTGGGCGGGCGCGATTATCCAAGGAGCTGACCCGTTGCAAAC
>NW_027526203.1:463924364-464044364 GCF_048455015.1 Haemaphysalis longicornis
AAAAACAAAATGAAAGAAGGGGGCATACTGCGGCCCATTGACCCAGCGCGGGCGAGACGTGTCAGCCGCGCTTAAGCGGATGCCTGCTCGAGGCCCGGGAAATTAACAAGATGCGTGCAATATACCGAGATCATTCAACTTTTTGTCGGAAATCACAGAGGCTAGTCAATCTAAAAATAATAGAATAGAATAGAAGAGTGTACCGCTGAGTACGCTACACGAAGACTCAGCTTTCGGCGTAATGCGGGAATTCGGCGGAAAATAACATTCTACCTGCATTCAGTGGTGGGTTACCCTGATTATTTCTTGCCTCCATTTGTTTATTGAAAAAAAAAATAATATAAAATAAGAACAGAATTGTATTTTTTACTCTTGTATTCTTTGTATTGAATTGCGTGGTATCGTATCACGTCGTGTGGTGTCTTTGTGTATTGTATTCTATTACGCGGTATTTATTCTGTGTTGATTATATTGTATTTTATTTTACTCCATACATGTTGTGGTCTGTGAATTTGCGAATGTCCTTTGTTTCCACCTGCTTGATGTGAAAGAGGCCCAGCAGTGAGGAATTGCAGGCCTTGAGCAATACGGTTGGCCGAGTTGGAAACCTCGCTGATAGCTGCCCAACGCAATGTCAGCTACAGTCGCCCCTAATGCTCGTTTTAGGCCATCCGTTATGAACGCTCATCCATCATGCGGTAGAGTGAGTCGCGGTACCTTCGTTTTATGAGCTACTTTATGCCACGCCCCTGACCTCGGCGTTGTGTTCCGTATAGTCCGATCCATGGACAGAAGCCTTCTCGTGCACAGCTATCTTACAGTCGAAAGAATATGGAACAACAGATGCGTTCGGATGTCTAGTAGACGCGCGGATTTGACGTTCCATCGAGTATATAACTGCGGGGTCCAGTTTTGGTTTGCGCGGACCGAGGGGTCCGTTCGCTCCTCAAATGTTGCTTCGGACAGAGGGCAGGGCATTGCAGCCGAGGCAATCACTGCTGCGTCGTGCGCAGCTGTTTGACAAGACAACGGGCTGAACACCCGGGTGATTTGAGGGCTCTTCGCACAAATCGCACGCGGTTACACAAACGATTATTCCCAACAAAGTGCGCATTTTTGTAGGAGCCCTTGAAGGGAATAGTTTTACTCTCGTGTCCGCAGTGTTTGTTACATTCCCACTTTCGCATCTCAGTTTGTACGTTCGGTACCTGTAAATAACGCGCATATTCTCGGGTTTTCACGAGCCCTCTCCCCTCTGTAATGTATCCTCAATCATTGTCATGTTGTAGTCACGAGCGTCGCTAACCTTGCCCCTGTCAATAAATTTCAACATTAGCCCCAATTCAGCTTCCTAGAGCTTAACCCTTTGATATTTTCACCTCTCTAAATGGCGCGTCTCGTTTTCTGAGGGAGTATACTGGTTTTATTTCTTGGTTCTCATTCTATACAGCTGCTGCTGAGTTTGACGTTAGCGTAGTTAGGTAGTCATTCAGTACGCCTATCCTCGTGATCGTCTCCAAACTGCGCAAATTTGCTCTTGTGCGTAAGTGTAAAGTTCTGGACCTTGATTAAAGGCTGCGTTTAAGCTAGTTGGTTAAGCACTCTTGAGGAATCGAATCACTGCATAGTTAATTGGGCGACAAGGAAAGTAGGGGACGCACACATGACTCGTTTGGACGCAAACGTGTACGTGTGTGTCTCCTCTATTTTCTTTGCCTCTGATTTAACTACGCAACGCTTCGATTCCTCAAGATTCTTTACCATGTCCCTTACTGACTACGCGTCTAATTTCTTTCTTTCAACCGGTTCTGCGCTCTCGCTTCTCCAGTTTACCGTAAGCCCTCTCTTTATCACCCTTGCGAGAAGTGCTCTTCGATTCATCTCCGTAACATCCCCCAACCACTGCTCTTGACCTTTCGTAGCACCTCGATACCCTGCACTCAACTTGGTCAAGTCTGATCCTAAAAACGAAAATGAAGGTAAGAAAAAAAAAAGAAAAAATGAAAGAGAATGAAGCCAATCTTCAGGTAAAACCAATGTCTCAAAACGGCTGTCCAAAACTCTCGCTATAAAAGATATGATTCTTCAGGCGAAAACAGGCAGATATATCTTAATATTCATTCACTGTTCTGGGGTGCTCTTCTGTGGTCATTTTGTTTTTCTTCCGCATGCCGAAGGGTACGTGACTTGAGTGAAAGATGTATAAAATTCCTCCATAAATCCGGCAAGATTCCCTGTTCATGGGAGCATGCCTTGTTCTGGGCGCAGCCTCCCGGGCCCCACCGTCCTTCCTATCCTGCCAGCCGGCCTGAGTTCTCGTGAATAATAAATTAACAATCTCGAACCGCAGAAAAGGAAAGTTCGCGAGCCTGTTTTTTTTTTTTTTTTGCATTACTTGGGGTCTGCAAATCTTTCGCACGCTGTAGATACGTAGTAGATAAGTGGTAACAGCCACCATAAAAGCGGCCGGCTTTTTTCCCCAGAAGCCCAGATCGGTGCTTCCCTTCCTCGGACGTGACCGGCGACTTGCAATGTTGAAAGGAAACGCCGAACAGAACTTCTCTGAAAGTAGCCCGGTTCATTGCCAACATTAGGTTTACAAGCGAGGAAAACAAGAATGTTTACTCAGATTTCCGCCCTAAGAATTAACCAGGCTTAAATGTGTAACGGATTATTTTGTGCGGACCTAACGAGGTCATTTAATGCTGCTCCTTCCTGTCTTCCTAAAGAAACGCTGACTCGTCGAAAGCTGTTTTACGTGTTTAAAAATAAATAATTTATCGTAACCTGGCTTAGCGGTAGCTCAAAGGACGGGCTCCTGAGCAGGAAGTAACTTGCCCGGCACCCAGCTGTTTTTTTTTGTTTTTTTTTTGTCCAGTGATACATGCGAAAGACAAAAACGCCCGGTATTTCGGCGCACAATCCCAAGCTGGTCTGAATTAATCTGTATCTAGAGGTGGACTATCCATGGTTCAAATGGTTCAAATAAACCGCCCCCCCCCCACCCCCCGGGAATTAGGTACCCCCCCCCCCCCTTCCGGGCTTAGGGGGACCCCGACGCCGTGAACAAATGGCGGACTTCGTGATTTGGTTCGAAAAAGTTCAAGACTCGTGCTGATTTTCCATGATTGACACATACATTATCTATATCAATGATGAATGCTTTGAAAATGTTGTTCGTTGCATAATGTACACGATCCTGAATTCACCTCACTGTTCTTTAGTCTGAGGTAAAAACGTTGCACTCGCCTAAAATCACGCATCGCGTAGAGCGACCGAGCTGATCCTGGCTGATGGACACATAGATCAGCCGGAGTGGGATTTGCTGAAGGGCCAATTTTACGATGTCAACAACAAAGTGTCCCAGCAAAAGGCAGGAAAATGATTGTAGAAACTTACATACCTGAGTTTCTTTTCTTAAAAGATGAATAGAAGGAGGGAACGTGTTATTACGTATACACGCCGCATTTCGAGGTTGAATTTCATAGAAACGCATAACCTATTTTCTACACCGTGTTGAACTGGAAAGATTTTGTAAAATTGTAAATTTATTCCGCACTTTATTAGCAGGAAATGTGTGCGCAATAAGAACATGTTTGCTGGGGTCCAATTCTCTAAAAAGGGGGCGTCGTTTGAAACGGCGCGGTAGCGTTGCCTTGAGGGGAGGCTTGAGCGTATGGCGCGGTAGCGCCATGCAAATGCATGTGTTCTGTATTTGGGGCGCCTCTTTGAGGGGTGGAGAAAGAGGGAAAACCCCTGAGGGGAGCACTGCCACAAGGGCGCGAAACGACACGCACTTCAACCTGTCGTTTTGCGCCCTTGTGGCAGTGCTCCCCTCAGGGGTTTTCAGTCTTTCTCCACCCCTCAAAGGGGCGCCCCAACGAAGTGAATCTTAGGTGGTAAGATTTGCTAGAGAGAATTAACATTATCCTTGCTGAATGTAATTACCAAAGGCCTTTCGAAAAAGTGTTTGATACGCTTTGTCGACCGAGTAAAAGGGTCCTTATGCCGGTCCGCAGCAAAAAATACGCTAAACTGCTTAATGCTCTCATGAAAATAAATATCGTGTTGCTTCACTATTCCAGATGTATGGATAACCCACTTTCGTAATTACCTTCCGCCTACCATCCCTGTCTAGTCAAGAAGAGTTGTATCAGCTTGTAGCTCACCCGGATGACGGCAAGACCACTTGTCGAAACCAAAGCAAACCTCGCGTGTTTTTCCAACGTGTGTTAGACTTCGTGCTCATTCTATTTTTTCCCGCACCATCGGGTGCGTGCGCGCGCCGATACCCTAGGAGGAGCTGAAGGAGGAACTCAAATATAAATTTTGGCGTTACGAACATGATTGGGTCACCGTGCCTGGGCTAAGTGCCCGTACGGACGAGTGAATGCGTGGGGCTAGCACCCGGGCATCTCTAACGTGCGCCCAATCTGGCTTGTACAAACGGAGCGCCTTTATTTTAAGCTCGATTAAAATCTCCGAGAGGACAATTCAGCTCTTTTCATGAGTTGTGAATACGAAAGTGTTAACGACCAATTATTGATCATTTGAGCGCTAAATGTCCATTTGCCGGTATCGTAAGCGCCGCTATGCGCCGTCCAGAGACCCCTCGTTGGGTGACGACTGCTGGTCTATTCGGTGAGGCAGCGGCGGTAGTGCGAAGGACAGACGGACGGACGGACGGACAGACAGACAGACAGACAGACAGACAGACAGAAAAAAATTTTCGCGTTTAAGCAGGTCAAGAAAGGCTATCGTCTTTAAACCAACACCCGGTGCGGACGGGTATCAAACCCGCCAACTCGTTCCGGCTAAGGACAACGCCTAAACCACTGGGATTTTCCACCGTGTGTGATGGAGGAACTACCGAGATATACAGTGAACGGGAGTTTATAGCACTCGGGATCAAACTACAATAAAATTACGAGGGCACCTTAGCACTCCTGATGATGTAGTGATTGCAAAAGCATTAGTGTCCAATAGCTGAACGCTTCCTGTCTTTATTATTACCATAATTTCCCTTTGAGCCTTTTTATTTCTTTGGTTACTGTGACTGGACACTTAGCCAAGTAAAGCGGACATTTGCGGCATCGTACTTGATAGTTCTAGTTTATACTTCTTATTGGTGTTTGTGTAATTACACTGCTAAAATTACCCATGTAGGTCTCAGTACATGTCTCTGACCCGTTTTCAACTCGAAGTACACAACGCATATATGAAGTCCATCTTTAATCAGCCAGAGTCGCCGAGCAGCCGCGTTGTTTGGGATGCGTGCTATTGTCTCGCATTTCGCAGATTTCTGGTTCGAATCCCACCCAGGCGCAAATTTATCCTACTTTATTTCAACTAATTAGTATTCTCTGCCGCGGATATTTTGTGTGCCGTCCGTGTGCCACGGACGCCCAATTTCCAACCTGTCAAGTTAACCAATGCTTTCGCATAATATAAAAGGAGAAAAGAACAAAAGAAAAAGCCTCCCCGAAAACTAAAGGTGTAGACATCTCGCCTGACGCCTGTACTTGACACTTCATTCACGCTAAACACAGCACGACCGCTGTTATGAAATGAGCAGAAGAGGTCGTTCACTCCTAGGCCCCACGCAAGTGTTCGAAACGAAGTGTGGCTTACTATACTGACAGGCTGCGCGACAGGTGTCGACTGCGCACGGCGGCATCTTGTGCTCGCATCTGCCCGTCTGCATGAGCCCGGACGCTCAGTAACCTAGGGTTGTTGCCCTCCCGTGTTGTGCAACCGCAGCGTACGGCGAGGTGCTGTTTCAGGTCTGCATCGCTTGCTCATCCACTGTTTGTCAAGTGCCTTTCGCGGATGACCACCTACTCGTCCTGTTCTTCAAAAGAGATGGCCAGCTACACCCACCACATGGTGTTTAGAAATGTGTTGCTTGGCTCGCAGTAATTTTGGAAATTCGAAAAAAAAAAAAGCGAGAAGGAAGGCTTTCCTTGCCCGCCTCGTTAACTCCTGCAATGTCAGCGTCTGTGCGCTTGTTATTCACCCTACTATTCTGGGGCAGGGCAAGCGCCCGTGTTACGCTCGGAATGAGACACTGGCAGACAGCGCCAGCGCTGCGCAGGCGGCAGGCACATGCTTGTTTATCTGGGCATGAATAAAGCATTTTGAATGATTAATCAACCAAACCATCCATTGGTCGATTGAATAACTTATTGATTGGTTGATTGATATTGAATGTAGTTGCTGCTTTTTAGTGCGAATTTTAATATATTGATCTATTCACTTGCTCTGTAAAGGCTGTCATGTCAACCTACGGCTTTTTTAGGAAACGTCCGGACTCTTCTTTCTCCCTCGCTTTTTCTTTAATCTCTATTATATTACCGTCTTTTTCCTTTCCTCTCCTTCCTCCCCTCACACGCAAGACAAGGTGGACCTTGGCGTTCTTCTGAGCAATATACGCAGGGCTACAAGCGTTACCCAGGGTTTGGGCGACGAAGAGATGACGTCAAAGAGAAATACGCTGCAGAAGAAACGACAAGTAGCCTATAGCTCATATCACAAGCTAGCTGCAGCACTGTGGAGGCTAAATTGTTATCAATAGTGCGCCCACTCAGGGCGCCTAATCCGCCGTGAAGAGGGGTCCTGAAAGGACACTCCCTTCTCCCCTCTCGGCAAGTGGCACCGCACGGCCCCGGCGCCTTTTGTCGCTTCCTTCGCGGTGAGTTAGGCGCCCTGAGGGGGACAACAATGTAGCCTCCACAGTGCTGCAGCTAGCTTGTGATATGAACTATAGTTTTTAATTGGGAAAGTGAGAGGTGGTGTCTCTTGGTGAGCTAGTGTTTCATCCTGCTCAAAGATGGTGAACGGGATCATGGTCCTCCCTCTCAAGTGATAGATCGACACAGTTCACGCATCCTTGAGATGCAATCCCGTAATGATTGTAACGTACTAATCAAAATATTTGCTTCTGAGTCCTATGTTGAGACGAGGATACCCAGTGTCAAATCTGATTCTGAAAGAAACAACTAAGCGACCGTACGGCCCCACAAGGGGCGTATTCTACTCAATTTGGGCTGATAAATTCGCTCTCGCTACACTAGAGGCTAACCTTCTAGTTAGTTCACCTTGTAGACGGGCTGCTGTAGAAAATGCCGGGGCTCGGGCATATTTTTGATGATTTCTGTCGTTTTGAAATGGGAGCATACGTTTTCTTCGAAACCGTAGAAAATCGCTAGAAGGTTTCGCTTTGAAGCTGTCGGTTCTCCTTCTCGATGTGCTTCTTAGAAAGATTGAGAAAATTTTGTTCTGCAGCGCAACGTTCGTCAGTCTGTTCGTGTACTTTGACATTGCGGCGAGACTCGAAAATTCACCTGAAAGGAATGTACAAGGGAGGGGGAAGCGGGGGATGTTGTGGAGAGTGATATGTTTGCATTCAGCGGCATTGCAAACAAACCTTTCTCGTCGCTTAGAAATGGCTTTCCTGATGGGCCTGTTGACGGGCTCGCCGTTAGCACACCGACAGTAAACATACAAAACTCAGGCGCAGTTGCAAACGCGCACTGCGCCTGTTCGAGCCGTCCGATTGCCCAATGAAAATAGTTTTCCTGGCAGCACAGCACTGACATGGGCTTCGTCGGGGGAGCTGCCGAAACTGATGTCATGTGTACAGTATCCGTCAACGAAATGCAAATTGCAAATCCGCATCGCGCTTGCGCCACGATAAGTTGTCGAGGTCAAGAACACATCACTGTTTGGATGGTATGGATATTTACCTATCCAGTGGCAGGGTAACAAAATAACTGGCGAGGAAGAACAGCTGCGGCATAGTCTTGCCACAACTCCGAGTAAATCATACGAAAGCATTTTCAGTCGGTACTGGGCGGAGATTATTATTACATGGGAGTGAGGTTTAAAAAAATGTATGCTTATATCATTATCGCCGGGAGCGCCTCCTTTACCCTCCTCCTCACCCATCACTCAATACACAAGACTCTCGAATCTGGCGCCGAATCCAAACACAGACTTACTACAAAATGGCAATTTTGCATCATATTTCCCCAGTTGTTTTTCCCTACAACTGCACAACATGCAATACACCAAACACCCCCTATCACCTCGTATGGGAGTGCGTCAAACATCCCAACCCAATTCCATCACCTACATTGGAGCAGTGGGAGCACAGGCTGACCACCTTCCAGCTCGAGAATCAAGAGTACCTGATCTCCCGGGCGAGGGCTGCTGGGGAGCCTGAAGGCGGCCTGAACTGAGGCCACCACCCACTTTCCTTTCCCCCTCCTCTTACCCTTAAAAAATAAATGTTATTCCTCCTCCTCCTCCTCCTTAAGTCCACTGTCAACAATTGGTAAAATATAGAATATGCTACAGCTTGTGGGTACACATGCATGTAGACGTAAGAGCGCGCGCAAATAGACACATATGCTCTCTCTACCATTCTTGTTTCGAAGAAACTCACGCTCCATCCCTGTGCCCTCCTTGGCGTTCTGTACTGCTGGCTTTTTTCTTTGTGTATTCTATCAACGAGTTCCTTATCTACAATTATAAGTCATACATACATACATACATACATACATACATACATACATACATACATACATACATACATACATACATACATACATACATACATACATACATACATACATACATACATACATACATACATACATACATACATACATACATACATACATACATACATACATACATGTGCAGACTGATCTTGGTTTCTTGACCTCAACCGTCCCTTTTCTGAAAGGCACCAACCAATCCAAGCGAACGCAAGAAATTAATTTCTCCACTGACGCCAGCATCACCCCGTAAATCATCGGCGCGGTAAAAACCTCCCCTTGTCTCCGAACTCTTCAGGGCTGTTACACTCACCACATACCATATGATACTCCTCTCGAAGCCGTGCTGCCCAACTCGGACCCTGACGACCAGCTTTGGCTGGTGAAGAGAGCCCAAGAATCAGGGCGGTCTCAATGGGTCCTCAAATGAGTGTTCTTCCCCGAAGCCGACAGCTCTACCTTTAAAGACGTGTATTCCGCCTCCTCTACGCCGTCAGCCACGCCCTTGCCTCCCTCATGTTTGACTTCACCTCGACTACCCTACCCAGAATTCGTACCGTTACAGATTCTTTCGAAGGTTTCCAAACTGTCAAAAAGCCAACCTCAACCAACCCGCTTGCAAACAAAATCCTTTATCAAATAACCAACCACCTTCAGTTGCTACCGTACTGAAATTTGAATCGACTGGTCGTTCGGCCATGAGGAGTTCTCGCCAGGGAATCAGACAGCTTGCACGGATGCACATCAGTGTTTGCAGTTACAGATCTCCATTGTTTTCCCCTTGTCAGCCACGCCTTCTGTGACCTTTTTATCGTCAGCTATTCAAATCATTAGAGACAAAAACGACAAGAAAAGTCGCTTTAAAAATCTTACCCCACCCGGCTTATTTGCGCCTCTGCCCGAACTCGACCGATCTTCTGAATTGCTCGTCTATAAATGCATCACCAACGCCAGCTACACCCCTGGAACATCCAGATGATGGTGCTCCCCTCTAGCGACACCTAAATGCCTCTCCCGTTCAATGCTGTGCATAACAAAGCCGATCTATTCCACCTCATCTGGCCCTATCCTGAATTCACACGCTGACGCGCTTACACCCCCCCCCCCCCCCCCCCCCCAAATATGACCATTCAATCGCCATAAGTGCTCACAGTGTGGACACCCCAACCGTCACACTCACGATTCTCGACGAATAGCAATGGCTGCGAGCCTGCTCCTCACTCCACTACAGTCCACCTACCCGAGCCGAGAACCATTCCATTGGAAATTCGGCGAAACTCGCCACTTCAATGCAGCTTCTTACTTCCTGGAGGGCACATATCCAGTTTGTCGGTTCATACCACCACAGAGCCACACTCCTACATCACCAACCCTCTATCAAAATGACTTTAAAGGGTTTGCCCTCCTTTCTTCTTTCTGAATGCGAGGGAAGCGCGCTTCCTTGCTACATCAGGGCAACTGGCCTGTGCCAACGGCTCTAGAGACTTTGTGCAAGACTGAAATGTTTGCTGTGTTGTTATGGTGAAGAGCGCATTGATCATTCTTGTATTCAATCTTTAATTAGGTTCTTTTGCTTTTTGTATCTTCCTTTTTTTCCATTTATTTCTCAACAATTACTTCTACTCCCCCTTGAGCCTTTCCCACGTGTAGGGTAGCCAGCCGGGTTACATACATTCCCCCGCATTTCCTAGTTTTCCTTGATCGAATTCCCGCAATCATCCCACCATCCCACTCGCTCTTCTAAAGGAAGTAGAGTGGTAGTGGTGGTGGTGTTGGGAAAACAGTTATTTCAAGCAAGAGAGGTTCGCGCTGGAAAACGGGAGAAGCCCTTAGTCCAGAGCCCCTGCGGCCTGGTTCGCCTTAAAACCCCAACACTCCTCAGACGCTGTGGTAGATCAAAACTATGAAGGCGAATCGAGATGTGGTAGACGACCCGGCCGGCGAAACTTTTGCACACTAGTTAACCTTCAAGGAGACCATTTCCCGAGGCTCTATCCACGATGATGGTGATAATGATAGTGTAGTGCACTTACGTTGGTACATACGGAAACATTTTTGCTTAGAGGCAGGTATGCTCAACCATAATATTGGAGAAAAAAGTGTCAGTAAATTTGGTAAACCAAGTAGATCTAGAGCCGTCTCTGCATTTTTGAACTTTTACACTGGCCTTGGGACTCCCATCTATTAATGTAAAAATATAAAGTTTAAAAATCACTTCAATGTCTTTTTAATGTACCTAAAGGCGCACCACCTAACAAGATCCCTTCCTTTGCTCCTTTCCGCTGACTTCCTCTCCTTGCCCCTTCAACGACCCGGGCGTATGCATGCCGGAACGAAGTTGCAATTTAAAAACACCTTTAAGCGGAGGCTGAAATAAGGCGTATCCAGCCAATCTCGGCGCTTAAATATAGCTGTGAGCGGCAGTTGCACATCCGCCGCATCGACCTTCTCCCCTTCCCCAGGACGTTTGAGGACCGCGCACCGAAAGCAAAGCAAACAATCAAACCTGTAGCAGGAATACATCACGCTCTAACAGACGGCCCTGACGGCAGCGCATGGGTGGGCTATGCATAGCCAGGCTCCCGGGAATGCCTAAACACTCGAACAGTTTGACGGGCCCTTGTTTGGGCGAGATTCACTGGCGTTCTAGAGAAAAGGGCGAGCGGTTGCTGGTGTCCAGTTTGTTGACGAACACGCCACCGCGTCAGACCGCACGGTTCGTGGATACCTAGTGCTTTGCGCTGTAGTTCGCTGGTTTATTTCTTTGGCAAGTGGGCTTGACCCCGCCGCTTACTTCGCAGAATGCAGTAGCTGTCATCCACGACGCTTTTAACGTCGGAAGCACGGGCATGTTCGTTTATAACACGCTGTGTGGCTAAAGAAGTAAAAAAAAACACATTGCTTTCGTCTGTGTATGGGGAAGAGGCAACAACAGGTCAGAATTGGCGGCAAAAGAGTGGAACCAACAGGATTCCATAATTCTGTCGACGACGTACGTTACAAGTCATACATTCCCCCTCAGCAGCCGTTCACAAATCGCTATTTACATCCTTAGAGGAACTCAGGGGCATCAACCGTGACAGTACACAGTTTAAAATCCACAATTTACGTAAGCGGATCATTCTTAAGTGTCCGTTCTGCTTTTGCCACAGCGCATATTCGCCTATTCAGCCAACACTAAATAAAGACTGCGGTGTGTTACGGGTCATTAAATCAAAAGTGAAATCCGCTTCGAAATCAGTGGTCGTGTCACTGTGTTCATTGAGTAGACTAGCTGTACTGGATTGTCCCATTACACCAGAATTAAAACAGCAGCCACAGCTTATTATTTACATTGCAGGACTAAGGCCTCTTCCATAGACTGTCGAAATCCATTCTTTTCCACCACATTTTCTGAAATGTCCTCTACATCGACGCACCTGCACTCCCTCACTTCTGCTCCCGTACCTCGGTAGCCACTCTGTTATCCTGATGGTGGTCCGCCAGTTGTCGCTTCTCCGCATCCATTCCCGGTTTTCTATCTCTTGGCCTGACCTTGGAAGTCTCATATCCGAATTTTCTGATCATTCCAAGGAAATAGTTTTCTTACCCTAAGCGTTACTGGTAACATTCTTATTTACATGGCTGGTTTTCCAACTAATGTTTCATTCGAGGTGTTTAGTAAATCCTCCAGTTTCTGCTTCATAAATAGTCACCGGAAGTACGAACTGGCTGTATGTTCTTTTAAATGACAGCGGTAGGCTACTGTTAATTATTTGCAAGTGCTTGCCGAATGTTGTACTTATCGGCACAACCTTCTATGCCTCAACAGTATTTGTGCGCCTATTGTCTTCTCGTTGTTTATATTATCATTGACAACCTTTCAAGACAGTTATAGTCATTCACCTCCTTTAGTATTCACCTCCTTTAGTATCTCATTACTAGAGACCGGATTTTAGGCAAATACCTATTTTGCTCCTTGCGTTCCTACCGCGCCATTTTCATATATGAGCATGAATTAGAAGTTAAGAAGGGCTTTTACGGTGTTTTTATAGTTCCTATAAATGCCTATTTTCATAATTGGGGCTTATATGAACACTATTTAGCCTCAAGATTCGCTTTTGAGTGCAGTTTGAAACCATTATTTCTGTCACCTGCCAGCATTGACAGTTCGGAATTCTACGAGGTTCAACTTAGTCCTCTAGTTCAACCAACTCACAAAAAACAACCGCAAGCAGCAGTTCAATGGGACGTTCATTCTCAGTGACAAAATGCACAATTCTAAATTCAAAAATTTGGAGATGGCGCTATTTTAATATTGTTTCTACAATTTTCAGGCTGATTCTTGGACTACGTTCCTCGTGATCTCCAAACATATTCCTTCAAACATGTGCAGCCGCACATTCACATCTAATTCTATTTTCAATTCAAGGGTTCAGAATCAAACAAGCCTTTTTAGCAGATCTTTCTTATATTGAAAAGCCAACGTTATAACTGAAACGCTACATTTCCTTACGACTTAAAATTCCCGCTCCCGACGGGCTCTAAAACATGCTTTTCCATGAAAAATCTGCTCAGCTGCTCAATTCTTTTTGAAAATGTTCTTAAAATATGTAGAAGTGTATTTGACAGTGTTGGGACATCTTGATTGTACAATTTGGAGATCATTGCTCATAATAAAATTGCCAGAATTGTACTTTACAGTACTCATGTATAACAGCTTGTTAATTTTTTGACAAATCATCGTCTCTCTTGCGTTTAATTTTTGTGTCTTTTTTTTGCGCCGTAATTAAATTGTGCCAAGCATACATAAAATACGTATTTATTAATCCGTGTCCACAGACTTTCATGCCTATTTCTCTATATGTGACTCTTGAGCAAGCGGCAGGGAGCATTGAACATAAATGTTGGCAGTGCGCTTGCTGAATTATGGAACGTCATTAGTTCAGCACTTTTATAATCAATCAATTAATCAATCAATCAATCATGTATATTCATTGTGCCCAGGAACAGCCGTGAGGTCTTGGTGCTGGCACACAGATGGATACAAGTGAAAAAGAGAAAAAAAGTGAAAGGAAAGAACACCTTGACAACGTATAAGATGAAACAGTAAAAAAAATAACTTTTACAATGTATATTACAAAGTATACCGCACAAACCGCTACAAAACATAGATAGCGTATACACTACATGCAATTAACACAAACAAAACTGGCAGGATACAACCGAATTCGTAATTACATCGTACAGATGAAACACAGCATCTGCACACTGCAGATAGTCGTGTAACGTTATAACAGCAATCCACAAAATGGAAAAAAACAAAAAAGTCATATAAATAGTATACTATCCATATAGTAAGGCAAGCAGGTAAAAAGAAGTTACTATAACCAGAACAAGATCCATTCAGTATGACGGAGCAAAGAAATATTCCATATAGTTCCATGAAGAGGGAGCATATCAGCGAATGAAAATTCTGCAAGTGTCTGAACTGAACTGATTGAGGGAGCTGTTAAAAATATCTACGGCTGCAGAGTAGAAGTTACACGTGCTCTGATGCCTGAACAGCGGGCAATGTCGGTTACAGGAGCTGAGAGTACGAAAAGGATGACATTTTCTTGGGATTTTAAGAGGCACTCTTAGTTGGAGCTCAGAAAGAAGTTCTGCACTGATAATTTCTCCATGCAAAAGCTTAAAAAGAAATAAGAGGTCAGCTGTATCGCGCCTAGCCTTTAGATCAGGCAGCATTTGCAAGTACCGTGGTCCGGAGTCAAGATGGTGATACTCGCGAGGGAAGCGATGTCTAAGTATGGACAGCAGCTTATTCTGCACTTTATCAATATGGCCCCGCTGTTAGATTTGCATGTGCCATTCTAGACAACCGAGGCATATTCCAGCACGGGACGACAGACAGTGGAGTACAGTTTCAGGAAGGACTGTGCACTACGGAAGGACTTTGCACTACGAAAACAAAATACAAGAAACATATTGCAAGAAACAAACAAGCGACAAGACACACACAAATTGAAGTAGTGAAAATGACAGAAATAAACCACAGGCGGAGCCTGGGTACAGGTAAAAAGATAAAAAAAGAAGATACCTTTGTTGCTCTTCTTATTGTAAAGACCACACAACACGCAGAGCAACAAAGTTTGACAGTAATACAACAAAAACAACGGCAATAGCGTAGAGACAAATGATAAGACGAACAAATGACAGTAAACAGTGAAAAATAGGCAACTATCAGTTGGTTAGACACAACCGCAGAGAAACCAAATTCCAGAAGAAAAAAAAAACGAACGACAGAGATATCATAGATGTTTAACTTACTGTATTCAACAGCGCAGTACGGTAAATTGAAAAGGATTTTTGAAAGATGTCAAGGCGTTGAAAGAAGCGGTTGTAACAATTCTGCATTCTGCGTACAGGAGAATGATTGGAGTTGCGCGCAGTCGTCAAGAACGGGCGATGCGACCTGGTGGGCCGTTGCGGGACACTAAACTCTAAACAGTTAAGCAGGTCTGCGCAAGAAAGGTTACCATGAACAATTTTGTGAAGGGATGTAAGATCTGCACGCATACGTCTGCAGTTCAAGGAAGAGATGGACGGAACTATGGGTAAGTCAGAATCAGGACCCGGACTGTGATTGTGACGACGGTGCTTAAATATGGATAAAAACTTCTTCTGCACACGTTCTATTAAATCACTACAAGATTTGGAGATGCCGTTCCAGGCAACAGAAGCATATTCTAACTGAGGTATACATATTGCATTATATAGAATTAGAAATGGATCTGGAGAAGAGAATTCCTTTGTAATCCGACACACATTTCCAAGACTTCGGAGCGCTCGCCGGGTGATGAGCCTAATATGAGGAGAAAAAGAGAGGGTACTGTCGAAAAGCACCCCTAGGTCCCTAATCTCATCAACCCTTTGCAGAGGAGCTCCCTCAATACTGTAGGAAAACAGCAGACGGTGGGTTTTCCGGCTGTAGGTGACAACCTTTGTTTTAGTGGGGTTTAAAATTAGGCAGTTTTTCCTGCACCAGACCGATAATTCCGACACATCCCTCTGCAAGGCACAGCAGTCCTGAACACCGCTAATGTGCCTAAATAGTTTGACATCATCAGCATAGAGAAGAAAAGAAGAGTTTGTTAACACTGTTGAAACATCATTGATAAAGACAGAAAACAATAATGGACCCAGCACGGAACCCTGGGGTACACCACTTGTTGCAGGGTAAACACTAGACTTTTTGTAGTTAACATCTACATAAAAGGACCGGTCAAGGAGATAGTTGGACAACAAGGCAACAAGGCTTGGGTCTACACCGGACTTAGCGAGCATGTTAATTAATAACTGATGGTTCACCACATCAAACGCCTTACTGAGGTCAAAATAAATAACGTCCAACTGGCCGTTTTCACAAACTGCAGCCGAAGCCTGTGTCATAAAGCTTGCAAGATTTGTGACCGGCGATCGACCCGAGAAAAAGCCGTGCTGATTCGGTATCACAACGTTCTTGACGCAGGCAGCAAGAACTTTGTGCAGAGCTGACTCAAAGAGTTTTGAGGCGACACAAAGGAGTGAGATCGGGCGATAGTTAGAAACGGCTGACTTATCACCAGACTTAAATATTGGAAAAATTCGAGCGATCTTCCATGCACAAGGAAATTTACCTAAAAGTAAGCAGTTATTATAAATGGAAGTTAAGACAGGCACAAAAATGTTGCCGTAAGCCTTCATGAGGGCTGCTGGAATTCCATCTGCACCACAGGAAAATGATGGTTTCATCCGTTGAAGGCTATCATTGACAATTTTTTCATCGAACCTAAGTGTGTTAAAATTAGAGTTATTAAACGATAGGCGTTCGTCGTTGCCATCTGGCAGTTGAAAGACAGAATGAAAGTACTGAGCAAAACTGGTGGCAACATCCTCGACCTCTTCACCATCGGAATTAAGCAGGCTAACGTGTTCTTTAGACGCCTTAGAACGGCCGCGTACATACCTCTAGAATTCAGCCGGTTTCTGAGACGCAGCAGCCTCTAACGATTCTATATAGAGCTGGTGGTCACGCCGGCAGAGGATTTTACAAAGTGAGCGATACCGACTAAACTCCGCTTTCCACTTGTCAAGCCCAGAACGCTTGGCCTTTTTGTGGGCGCTATCCTTAAGTTTAAGCGAACTTCGAAGTTCTTTAGAAAACCAGTGGGGAAATTTGGAAGGAACAGGCTTATAACAAGGGATATGCTTTTCCATGCCCCTTCTGACGATTTCAGTGAAACGTCGAACCTGTTCGTCAACATCATTGACATCCAAAACACTAACCATTCAGCAGATGAATAAAAGTGATACAGCCCAACATAATCTCCACGCTTGAAAGCATATCGCGGGACTGCACAATTGTCAACACCGCCAGAGCGATGCTGGGTCGCGACCGAGACAGAGACAATAAGAGGGGGGTGAAACTTGTCGGGGTGCACAAGGGATATTTCGGAGGCACACACTTGTACGTTTTTTAAGTTTGAGAAGCACACATCTAGAACATTACCACAAGAGTTTTCTATGTGGCAAAACTGCTGCATGGAGGTGAACGATTGAAAATCTAATAGCATGCTGCATTTCTGCGCTGCATAATGGTTTTTGTGCTCAAAGGAAAGACTGTTCCAGCGAATACCTGGGGTGCTGAAGTCTCCAAGTATAATGAGCTTATGGTTGGAGTGTGCATTTGAGACATTTTCTATAGATGTGAGTGTTCGATTAAATACAGAAGGTAATTCATCCGGGGATATATAGAATGCACCGATGAGTAGCTTCTCGCCCTTCGTGAGGCCTACCTCAAGCCAGACTGATTCGTCTAGGGTCTCGAGGTCAGCACGCCGCATGCAATGCACTGAATGATCAACGGCAACGAGAACCTAATAATAATAATAATAATAATAATAATAATAATCAATCAATCAATCAATCATGTTTATTTACGTGCCCAGGAACAGCCAGAGGCCTGAGTGCTGGCGCAAGGGTAGTTACATGAAAACAAGATACAAGAAACATATCGCAAGAAACAAACGAGCGACAAGACTAGTACGGATTCTTGGGCAAGTTGGTGTGGCGATCTTGATGAATTCATAGTTAGCGCTGAGTTGGAAGTTAGCGCTGTGTTGTGTGTTCTCTCTATGTCCTCGTCCTTTTTTGCGCTATGAATTCATCAAGAGCGACAAGACACACACAAATTGTAGTGAAAATGACAGAAATAAAGCACAGGCGGAGCCTGGTACAGGTAAAAAAAAAATAATAATAATGTCTTTATTTCCACTTAGAAAGCAGATGACACCAAGAGAAAAAACTTGACTAGCTCTAGTAGAGAAAAAGGAGAAAAAGGAGAAAAAGCTTGACTAGCTCCCGGGCCCTTGATGGTTTGACCGCAGCATCGGCAAAGGAAAAGGAATTGGCTACTTCACTACTTACAGACGAAAGGAGACCCTTAGTTGCACATCATAGCAATCCAAAATGAAATACAGTAATGAACAAAGAGTAGTACAGCATGTACAAGACATCACTAAGCTGGTTGAAATATTAATCATGAACACATTGAAATGACAAAAGTTCAAATTAGCAAAAAAAAAAACTTGGTCATCAGAAGATACACAAAGCACACAAAGAACAAGCCATTACAGTGCAACAAAAATAAGGGGGCATAGTAACGAAACAAAGAGTATGAATAGAGTTGAGTCGCTATGTTTATCATTAGGTGTCAAATAAACTAAATAGTAGCATTCTACTAAATGTTGAGATATTTAAGCCTTTGTAATACATGTAGTTTAGGATGCTGGGAAGGTTACGTTGCAACATTTGTAGTCTGTAGTTCCTACGTGGTGCAGGAAAGTAAAAATTTTGTACGTAGCGCAGAGGGTATGTAGGTACATATTTTTTTAGGCGGGCTATTTCCGACAGTGTTGAAATGTTGTGCCTGACTTCTTTTAAGTGCGAATGCACTTTATAAGCGACCCCAAACCTTCCACCGCCGGCGGCGGCGTCCGCAGTCCTCCTCTCCCTAGCAACGGCGTGGAGCGGAGAGGAGCGTCGGTAGCAACGGCGCGGTGACGTCACTTCACCACGTCACCGCGCTCGCTCCGCCTCCTCGCCGTGGCTGCGCGGGTGCGCGCCGCTCCCCGCACCGCTCCTCGCGCCGTGACGTCATGGTATGACGTCACAGCGCGCCTCCTCTCCCCAGCAGCTGCCGCGCGCCTCTCTCTCCACCGTGACGTCACACTCTCTCCTCTCCCCCTCGCTCGGCTGCAGCTGCCGTGCGCCGCTGTCCCTCTCCCCTTGCGCTCGCCTCCTCTCTCAGCCACCTGGCTCGGCGCGCTCGGCGCGGCGTACCCCCCTATATATGCAGCGATAAACTGCCAGACCTCCGTGGGTCGGCTCGCGCGCGCTCACGGGCGAATGCCAACGGATTTTAACTTTACTCCCCCTCATAGCATCACCCCGTGCATTCGCACTTAACCATGTTCACCCTCGGGGAAATGCTTGGGAGTTTTTTTGTAACATGACGCTAGCCGTGTATTGTAAAGGTTGGATACCTTCGGCACTTTGCCGCATGGAAGAGTTCAAAAGTAGGATAGTCCCTCGGGTGGCTGTGAGCCATTCTGAGACATTTTTTGGGGGTAGATAAAGTTTCTAAATGCTTGCTTGTGTGGCTGTACCCCATACTAGCTGACAGTATTGAAGCTGGGACATAAATAATGATTGAAAAAGAAGTAATTTGATGTTTGTAAGAAGAATATGGCTCCAACGATTTAAAATACCCACAGTACGGGCCAGTTTCAGACTCGCGTAGTCAACATGTTTATCCCATAATATTCTGTCTGTAAACAATACACCCAGAGTCTTAAAAGCAGTTACAATCTCAATATCGTTGGAGTTATAACTAATCAATTGAGATACATTTATTATTTTACCCTTGGGGTAAAAGAACATAGCCTTGGTTTTGGCGACATTAATCTGGAGCGCGTTAGCATTCGCCCACTGAGCAAGCTTTACAGGCGAGTAATTTACATTTTGAATTAGTTCATCTTGGTTAAATCCACTGAAAAACAGACTGGTATCATCTGCATATAAATCGAGTAAAATACGTCTGTGTTAATATTGGTGCTGTCATTTATATACAAATTGAATAAAAGGGCCCCAAAATGCTTCCTTGACAATTCAACGGGTATAGGACAATTCATCGGTTATCTTCAATGGCGCCTTTCTACTGTCATATACAATAACGTGTTTGTTTTTCCTGTCGTAGATACAGGTCGTGCACGTCTTGGTTCAAAATTATTTGCATTTATGTAAAAATTTATCGCGCCTATATTGACGATTTTGGGTGCCTAAAACGTTGATTTGCTTGCCTATTTTTGGTGCCTAAAACTTGCTGGTTTAATGCCTAAAAATCCGGCCTCTACTCTTTACGTAAATTGAAGGGACGCTTTCGGCTGGAATTTTTAACCTCACTTTCGATTTCTTCGTATTTATCTTTAACTTTGTTTTTTGGGGTACAGCTCCTGAAACATGCTTCGCGCGTCTTCTTCAGCTTCACTTCTTTGCTTAGACTGGGATATGACTAACAGAAGCGTATATCCGTGGCAGATGTCGGGCTTCCGCAAGGGCCGGAGCAGCATTGACAACGTCATTGCCCTTGCAACACATGTGAAGCACGCAAAGATCGGACGGTACATTACCATTGCAGTTTTCATCGACATTAAAGCGGCATATGACTGTGTTCTCCACGCAGCTGTTCGGACAGCAATGAGGTCTGTAGGCATCTCGGGACGAATGTGCGACTGGATGCCTGATTACCTCTCTGAAAGGAGCATCTACATGTCTTTGGCGGATGGTGAAACATCCCTCCATAATGTGACCTGTCGCGTCCCTCAGGTTGGGGTATTGAGCCCGACTCTTTTAATATTTCGATGATTGGCTTTGAGAGAGGTCTGCCGATATCATTTGAGATCTCCATGTAAGGTGACCATATCTGTATCTGGTGCTCGGGCCGCAACAGGCGCGCGCTCCAGTCGAGGTTCCAGTGCGGTAAGCGCGATTGAAAGATTTCTCGCGACACGTGGCCTTGATATATCACCGGCCAAGTGCGCCGCAATCGCGTTCACAAAGCGGGACGTCTCAAACTACCAGATAACGGCCGCAGGCATGTCCCCTATCACAGGTTTTTTGGTGTTACCTTCAACCGCCATCTGACATGGACGCCGCACATCCAAAGCACAAAAGAGAAGTTAACGCCTTTCGCGCACATTTCCGGCATGCTTTCCAACAGCGCTGATGGATGTAGCATCAGCTCTCTTTTAAGGCTTTACGACGCCCTCTGCGAAGGCTTACCCGAACGCTACCTTCACAGTGGGAACCATGACAAAGAGCAGGCGACTTCCGCTCACTGCTTTGCAGGCAATGAAACAACTTTGAACGTGCCTGCGCGTTGTGGCAAGGCAACATGGGCATCCTATTTTTGAGGCCTGGGTCTCTTAAGTACAGCACGATCTGCCTTCCCAGTATCAGCCTTCAGCCTCTTTTCCAAACCCTCTGTGGCTATTTCCTCCAATGAAAATTGTCACCGTGGTACCTGAATTTAAGCGGAAGGCGGATATACCAGCCCCGGCTCTAAAATTCTCTGCCTTGGAGCACATAACAACAAACGTGTACACTGATGGCTCAGTGACGGCTACATCGTCGGCGATGGGGATCTCGATTCCTTCATCGCTCACTACCATCTCCGCCCTACTTAGCCACAAGTCCTCTACGATAGCTACTGAACTGGCAGGTTGGACTGCGCGCTGTTTGGCCTTTGTTTGGCCGTCTACAGCAGCTGGCCAATCAATGGGCTGTTTTTACAGACTCCAGGTCACCACTTGATAGCTTAAATTCGCTTCCAAAAGAACAGCTTGCCTGGGAAATCAATCTTTTGCACTTACAAGCCATACAAAGGGGACACAGCATAGTCTGCAGTGGCGTCCTGCCGACTGCGGAGTTGCCGGCAACGACGCAGCTGTCACAGGCGCCTAATCTGCCCACAGTCTCTGCACTCCATATCTGCCGAAGCCATTCACAAGGAAAGATGCGGCAATACTCGCCTCATCAACCACACGGACAGTGCAGATGTCTATCTGGACTGAAGCAAGGCAGCAATACGCACCTCTTCACGCGATTGATCCTTAGTGCACCTTCAGAATTCCACCTGGGTTCAGCAAGCGCGAGGAAGCCATTCTGCATAGGCTGCGCTTAAATGTGGCCTGCCCGGGAAATTACTTCTACAAATCCAGCAGGCATCTTCACCTTTTTGTTCCACATGTGGCTCCCGAGAAGACATTCGTCATGTTATATGCGTGGGCCCAAAGTACACTGTGCACAGACAGAAACTCATATTATCTTTGTGGAGGCAGCTTGGGGCGGGACTTGAATTGAGAGAGCTGTTTTGGGTCGTTGGTCGGTTCCCAGTCAATCTACACGTGCAATCAAAGCTCTCTTGGCGTTTCTTCAAAGCAAAGAACTGGACAGAGTTTTGTGACTGAAAATTTCGGGCGCATCAAATGACATTTTTTTATTTTTAGTTTTTTTTTTCTTCTTTCTCTTTTTCTTCTATCATCTAGCGTAGCGAGCCAGCGTGACGGCTCGGCTAACCTCACTGGTATTCATTAAAGTTTTCCTCTCTCTCTCTCTGAACGACACGATGTCATCGGAAATCTCAAGCGGCTCCGAAATTCCCCCTATAGTCGTACGAACCTTTGTGCCTTTGTTTCTCCCAACCAAACTTCCTAAATACCCATTCTAGACATGCCATGGGTAATTTCGGGGGAGACGCTGTCTCCCTGTCTGACGCCCTTCGTAGTGTGGAACTTCCCACTCCACCCGCCGCGGTGGCTCACTGGCTAAGGCGTTGTGCTGCTGAGCTCAAGGAGGCGGGTTCGATTTCCGGCCGCTGCGGCCGCTTTTCTGATTATGGAGGGGAAAAGCAAAAACGCCCGTGTGTTCGAGATTTCGGCGAACGTTAAAGATCCCCAGGCGGTCAAAATTATTCTGGAGCCCTCCACTACGGCGCGCCTCATCGTCTGTGTAGCGTCGACGCGTTAAACCCTACAATCCATCAATCAACTTCCCACTCTGTTAATAAAGGGTTGTCGTGCCCGTACATTCGTTGTGTGAGGCCTACAAGAGCCCTATGTACGTACGTACGTCTCTTTACTTCTGATAGGGAAACAAGCCCCTTTAGTTCGCGGTTCAGATTTTTCGTGTTGCTGAGGTGTCTTGGATTTACGGAATTCTGGCTCTTCTGGAAAAGTTGCTTTTGACGGCTACGGTTGTTTTACTAAAAATAATAACCGCTTCAAGCAACCTAAATACCAAGCAGAAGATTTTTTTAGAAATGAACTATGAATGATATATTCAACCAGAAAGAAGGGTGAATTTGAGCTTCATATATGCGCGTAACAGTCTCATTTCTGTTTTTAAAGTTGTAGATTTAGCTTCTCTCCAAGCAACATGCATATTCCGGTGACATTTCTCTTATTTCCGCAACGAAGCATGATTCACGCCATCAGTGATCCCGAGAAAACAGCAAACCCAACGAACGGCACCGCAGTGTGAATCGTCTACGTCTACACACAGAAAGCTGCATGAGGCGCTTCGCAGAACATTGCATCGGGAGACAACAGCTTTTAGATGCAAAGCATGTCTTGCCCTCGGCTCCGTCGTCCGTCGTCCATCGCCCGTCCACCCACAGGCACAGGAAGACACTGGCAACAATGCCGCTCCAGGAGCCCTTTAAGGGGAAGCGTGCTCGTCTCGTGCCGTCCCAGGAAGACACCGGCAACCATTTTTGTACGGAACGGGCGTTACAAGGAACAGCGTTCCTGGAACTAGTTCCTTTTTGGAGGAACGGAGGAACGCCGCCGTTCCATTAAGGGTCGGTGGAACTGTAGCGGTAACTAGTTAGGTTTTTGAAAGAACTACATCGCTAGGATTTGGCTGTTTTTGATGCCAAGTTTCGAGTACAAAAATCCACAAGTCGCTTCTGCGTTTCTCTTCCTATAAGCTGGTCAATTTGCCCGCCCTTCAGCCGTAAGTGCTTCCTCGAAGGTCAAAGGCAGAAGAATAACCACGCAGCAGGCCGCAGCTTGTGCTTGCTTTCATGCTGGTTGAACTTACGCGGCGTTCGACGGGTGAATAGCGTAGCCGCGAGAATGCTTTTCACCTTTCATCGTTTTCCTGGGGAGGCCAGGACGTGCGTCTGGCCGATAGAATTGGTCCCTGGCGGGAAAGATTGTCTGATACGGGATCCAGAGATTTCGGTGTCGGACCTTTAGGTGCCGGACGTTTCGGTGCGGACATTTCTGTGCACGGACATTTCTGTGCACGGACATTTTGGTGCACGACGTTTTGGCCCAGACATTTTGAGTCACGGATGTCCCAGGCATTCTTTGAACATTTTAGTTTTAATATTGTAATTTCGTGACTTGATATGATTTTACGTTCGAGGCTAGTGCTTGCGCCGCCGTGCGTAGAAACTAAGGCTAAACCCTCGCGGAGCATTGCCACGTAAAACCCAATTTCTGTAGTAGATGGTAAAAATGAACGTGGTTAATTTGCATGGGTTCAACCTTTCTTTTTATTTTAGCATCCATGTGAACAACCGTAATACTTTAAGTGTTATCAAAGCGCTTTGCTTTCACTTCACCCAACGGTGCAAGACGCTGCTGCTTTTAGTCCCCCCCCCCCCCACAGCAAAATATCTGCGAAAAAAAAAAAGCAACAGAAAAACGAGGTAGTAAGCGCGTGTGCATTCCGTTTTAATTATTTTCTCCATCAATGTCGTATTCGTTGCATTCGGTGTCGGTTCTACTTAAAACTAACCAACCAACGATCGCACTTACGGTGGCGTTACTTAGGGGAGGGGAAGGCTGAGCCCCGCGGCTACAAGCCCCCTTGGTAGAAAGAGAGGGGTGTCATTTGGGGTTCACCATTGCGTCAACTGGACTTCGAAAACTTGAATACTACTGTTGCCGCTCTCATCCCACTACCTTATTCAATTTTTTTGCTCCTTATAATGGGAAAAGCAATGTATGCCTGGGGTGTCCATGATATGCGCGACTTGAAGAGTTGATTCCCAATGGGGAGACTGAAGGCGAAGAAAGAGCGATTCCTGGAGTGGGGGCGCCATCGGTATGACCGCGACACGCTGAAGGGCGTAGCCAGCAAACTATAGTAGCCATTGTGTTGTCAGCGGCTTTTTGGGTGGCTTTTTGTTGCACATTATAGAGGTTTCGTGAGCTCCTGGTGAATGTAAAGCTTTTTCCTGTATCACTGCGGTGAGGCTTCGGAGACCGTGAACTCCACCACGCCTGTAGGACTTTCAGGGGAAACCGAAAATAATATGACTGAAAAAGAAATCTGGTCGAGATTCGAGCGGGCAGGCGGGAGGGGGGGGGCTAGGCCATAGAAATAAAATGTGGGGAATGTAGGCATGTAAACATAAAATGAAGGTTGGTTTCCCGAACCGGATGGGTGGAATTTGTATGCACAACCCGTACGCCCTTAATCAACATTTAGGACATTAGAAGCTGCAGCTGTTTTCAAAAAGGCCCGTTCTTCCTCCACGACAATATCCTAGACCAGTGTTCGCAAATTCATTTTAGCAAGGCAGCCCAGCCTACGTAATACCCTTCACAAGGTTTTCTGCATTCTGGGGGGCTAGCTAATGTTTACGTTTTGGATATTGAGAGTGTGCATGTAATTTATGTAATTTTGGGGGTGTGTAATTTAAAAAAAATACAAAAAAGGCGTCGGGCCATCGTAAACACCGGTCTTAGCTAAAAAAGAGCGAATATAAATTAACACCCAATCGTAAATGAAAAAAAACGTGTGCTAAAGAATCCCATCGGCTGCATAACAGGTGTTCCCAGGAATAGGTATTAAACAAAAATATATAAATGTAGAATTTCTAAAAATAAATAAATAAAGTCACTGCTCCAGATTGTTGTCCATTACTAACGTTAAGCGGAAATAAAAATATAACGGCTCTCGCAAACAGGCAAGCACCGGATAATTTGGTCGCCGAAAAGTTTGCAAACCGAAGTGTCCGCACACCGAAATGTCCGAGTACCGAAACGTCCGTACACCGAAATGTCCGTACACCGGAATGTCCGTACACCGAAATTTCCGCACCGAAACGTCCTGCACCGAATTGTCCTAGCGCCGTCTGGAGTTTGTCTGGTGCTCCTTGAAAAAATTCGCCTAGGAGATTTTCTTTTGATTATTTTTATCTCCAGATAATCTGCTGCCGGCGGTGTTTTAAATTGCTCACTTAATTTCGCCCCAGGAATATCCGAAACTATATTTTAATTAAAAAACCTAATTGTAACGTTAATGTAACGACACGTTCCTATTTTCGAAGTGGAACTGGAACGCGTTCCTTTAGCAATAAAGGAACTTGTAACGGGAACTCGTTTCAAAATTGGGAAGGAACGAGGAACGAGCTTTCGTTCCTATTTTAGAGGAACGTGTACAACACTGCCGGCAAGTTGCAACACTGTCGCTCCAGCATCTCATGGTCGGGGCTATGCATGGGCTATGTCCCTCCCTTGTTGTGGCGCCGTCCACACCCCCACTGCGCATGCTCGGCTCATCTCGGGCCGGCCCAGGAAGACACCCGTAACACTGTCGCTCCAGGAGCCATTAAAGGGTAAGACACCACCGGGCGTTCAGCAAGCCGAGCATGCGCAGTGGGGGTGTGGACGGCGCAACAACAACAACGTAACCCAAGAAAGACTACAGGTTTTTACAAGCGCGGTGGTTTGATGTTCTGTGCGCAAAGGAGATCAGAAAACGCAAGGAAAACTCGCTTCCACATCGGCGCGGTCTGATAGCGGCATTAATTCCTGCGCTTTCTGCAGTACCTGCAACACGAGGCTTCTGCACGCGAGAAGCGCTGCCCCGTTACCGGCTCCTGGCCCGAGCGGGCCAACGCCCGCTTCAACATCGCCTTATCCACGGACGCGGAGAGCATCGACACGTCACAAGCAGGACTGTCAGGTACAGATCCCTGGCACCACTAGACGGCAGTGTTTTGCTACAAAATGATGATCGATGACTACGACCCGGCCCTCAGTTCGGCAGCGGTGCGCTCTGAATGCGGCACTAACTCCTGCGCTTTTTGCAGGTGACAGCCTTCGTTGCACAGCGATTGTGACTTATGTGCGCATTGCTGCCGAACACGGCATCGAACTGGCGTGACTTGACATATTGGATGGTTCTTAGCATTGGGATTAAGTTCTTTTAAAACTGCAATGCTCTTGGCGAAATAGGCAAGTACACCAAGGAGGAAATAGGGAAGGACCTGGAAATGATAAACGAGAGCTAAGGAATGACCTCAGAACCCTAAAGGATAATGTAAAGCATTGAATACAGTGACCCTTCTGATATTGTAAACGAAATTAAAACGGAACTAAAGAAGCTTCGAAAAGAACTGGTAATGCCTGCAAATCAACATTAAAAACTGCGCGCAGAAAGCAGGCCCTGTAAAGAAAATAGAACTTCATAAGTACTTTCGAGAAAATAACTTTTACATAAAAGGAGTGCCTGACGATGTGACGTAATTTACGTGCTCAAAATAATCGGAAGACATGTACACGAGTGGACTGCGGACTCTGATATACACGTATGTCGACGTGTCCCGAATGTTCGAGCGCCCGAAGTGAAAATAATCATGCGCTTCGTACAGCGATCACAGCGTCGTACAGCGATCACGTTTTGTAAAGGCTATTCAACAGCGAACCATATTCGCACGATCAATCAGGCGATAAAGAAATGCGCGGAGTATACTCAACCCTTATATATAGCCTTCATAGATTATGAAAAAGCATTTGACTCGGTGGAAACATCAGCAGTCATTTAGCCATTGTGTAATCAGGGTGCAGACAAGCATTACGTGAGAATACTAGAAGATATCTACAATGGGTCCACAGCTACATCGTCCTCCATAAGGAGAGCAGTACAATACCTCTAAGGAAAGGCGTCAGAAGAGGAGACACAATCTTTCAAATGTTATTCAAGCATGTTTACAAGAGAGAGAGAGAGAGAGAGAGAGAGAGAGAGATAATGAACTTTATTTGATCCCAAACTGGTAGAAGGAAGGGGGTGACAGGGAGGAAGTCACCTAGCCTTCCCCGTTAGATGGCGGCCATGAGCCCCTGGGCCCTAGCGGCTTCTTCCGCCAGCTGGACGAGTAGTTGTTGTAAGTCGGGGTGAGAGCTGAGCAAAGAGGCCTCCCATTGCTCTTGAGTCCTGATGTCTAATGCTCTATTAGGTGAACGAGGTTTCTGTGAGCATGCCCATATGATGTGTTGTAGGGTGGCTTTGTCTGCACACCACTTGCATCTGTCGGAATACATGTGTGGGTAATATCGGTTGTAGAGAACGGGGTTGGGGAAGGTGTTCGACTGTATTCGTCTCCTCGCAACCGACTGCCATCTGTTGAGGGAAGAGTGTAGTGCAGGGTACTTGAGGCGGCTCAACCTGTAGTGGTGCGTAATCTCCCTGTACGTGGCCAGCCTGTCTCTGCTCCCCGTGAACGTAGGCCCGATGTCTCCGTCGAGGTCAGCCTGGTTGCCGAAACCTCGGGCTGCCTCGTGAGCCAGTTCATGAGTGCGCTGGTGTCCATACAAGGAAACATGCCTTGGCTCGGTAGACTGTCGCCAATAAACGTCGAACATGCCTTGACTCGTCGAACATGCCTTGAATAAACGTCGAAACATGCCTTGACTCGGTGACTGTCGCCAATAAACATCGAAAGAATTTTGGCCGCTGGCAGGGATATTCGTCCCGCCAGGAAGTTTCTTATTGCCGACTTGGAATCAGACACAATAATTTTGGCGTCCGTGCTAGCTATTGCGAGCGCAATAGCCGCTTCTTCCGCCACGTCAGGGTGCGTCGTCAGGATTATGCCCAAGGTCATTGAGTTTCCTTGCTGGCCTACCACGGCTTCGGCCGCAGCCGGTCGGTCGTGATAATCCGCAGCATCCACATAGAGGACATGTGGGTTCCCGCACAGCTGCCGGTGAATTCCAGAAGCTCTGGCGGTTCTTCTGTCTTGGTGATGATCCGGGTGCATATTTCGTGGTATGGGAGAACAATGGATGTATGATCGAGTGCTGCCATCCAGATAGCATTTGATACCGTGTTGAGAGGCGAAGGGGAAGCGCAGGGACCTTAGAATTGCGCGGCCAGTCTCGCTGCACGAGAGCCTGTGAAGTTGCGCCATCCTTTACTAGCTCTTCCAGGGTATTGTGCACCCCCATTGCTTGAAAGCGCTCCGTGGATGCCATGACGGGTATTCCTAGAGCTTGCTTGTAGGCTTTCCGAATGATGCACTGAAGCTTCTCTATTTCTGCACTTTTGAAGTTCAAAAAATGAGCCACGTATATGATGCGACTTATAATAAAAGCATAAACTAGGCGCAGTAAATTTGCCTCCTTGAGGCCGTGGTGTTTGTTAGCTATGCGGGCTATAAGTCGGCTGATTTGCTCCGCACTAGATTTCAACGTCGATATAGTAGCTGTGTTGGCTCCATTTGCTTGAACACGAATTAAGGCCAAGTACGCGAATGCACTCCACGCGTGGAATCAGGCTGCCCTGTATATACACTTGAATGTTCGGGACGTCTTTCTTTCTTATTCCCTGTTTGGGAGGTTGGTAGAAAAGGATCTCCGATTTTTGAGGTGAGCAGGCAAGACCTCTCGGGGTGACGTAGGCGTGGACTGCATCGGTAGCTTGCTGCAGCCTTTCCTCCAGGTCCCCACCACTGCCTCCAGTCACCCAGATTGTAATATCATCTGCGTAGAGGCTATGTTGGATTCCAGGGATAGCCTCTAGGAGTGGAGGGAGCTTGATCATGGCGACGTTGAAGATGAAGGGTGACAGTGCGGATACCTGTGGTGTGCCCTGACTCCCCATTTGATTGACCTACGATTCAAATCCTCCCAGGGTGATAGGTGCCGTGCGATGAGACAGAAAGTGCTTGATGTATGCACAGGCACGGCGCCCGACTCCAAGCTCGGCCAGATTGTATAGAATGGCATCGTGTCTGACGTTGTCAAATGCCTTGGTGAGGTCCAGTCCAAGTATAACTCTAGTGTCAAGGTCCGAACCTTGAATGTCCAACATCTGGTGTTTTAGTTGCAGCATAATGTCTTGCGTGGAAAGCTTGGGCTTGAAAGCTACCATCATGTGAGAAAACAAGTGGTTTGTCTCCATGTGCTTGTACAACCTATTCAGCACCACGTGCTCCAGAAGCTTGCGCAGGCAAGACGTAAGAGAAATAGGCCGTAAGTTCTCCAACTTGAGTTCCTTGCCCGGTTTCGGTATCATGGAGATCTTAGCTGTTTTCCGGGCGGACGGGATTTGCCCTCGTTCCTGGCACTGGTTCATGTACCGTGTGAGGGCGGCTATGGAAGGATCGTCCAAGTTAGTCAGCAGTTTATTCGTGACTCCATCCGGGCCAGGCGCCGATTTGGTCCGGAGGTTCGTTAGTGCAACTCGGATTTCAGCCTCCGTTAGACGCCTGTCGAGTTCGGAGTTTTCAGGCCCAGTCTATTCTGGCAACGGCTCTGGGTTGCAAAAGTTGCTGCTCATCACCGCCATATGTATGTAGGAGAGCGAGCAGGTTATTTCGCTGTACCGTTTTACCTCCGTTTGGGTCTAGGAGGCTTCTTAACATATTCCACGTGCTGATTTTCCCCATTTGGAAACCCATGTGGTCGCATAATGCATGCCATTGCTGATTTGTGAGATAGCGTGTGCTTCAATTTCCTGATTCAGTCTTGCTAATCTCCTGCGAAGGGGGCGATTCAGTTGCTGCTTGTGGAGCCGCGCCTGGATGCCGACTTTAGTCTCCCACATGTGTAGAAGTCTGCAGTCAGCCTTCCATAAGTCTGCCTCTTCGGGTATAATGTGTGCGGCCAGGTCGACATGGCTTTGTAGCTCCGAAATTCACTCATCCAAGTCTTCGATATCTGCCCCAGCTGGTTCTACATTTGCTTCTCGCAATTTCCGGAATGTGTCCCACTTGGTAATCATATGTCATCTGCCCATTGATTTAGCTGGTCCGGTCTGGATAATTGTTTCGACTATGTAATGATCACTTCCGAGGTTTCTACGCGTGTTGTTCCAGATGATCTCCTTGATATTTTTTGTGAAAGTGAGGTCCGGGGTGGTGTCCCTTGTGACGCTGTTACCCACCCTTGTGGGGTATGTAGTGTCAGTGAGCAGGGTCAATCTTAATGAGTGCGCATTTTCCCATAATATTTTTCCTTTATTGATCTCTCTGGGGTATCCAGCATCCAGCACCTCTCTGGGGTATCCCCACGCCGGGTGTGGGGAATTAAAGTCACCAAGGACAACCACAGGTTGACGTTTGGCTAGGTCCATAGTTTTTCTTAGAAGCTTACAAGAGGTATTCAGAACACTGGATTAGGAACAGGTGGGCATAAGGGTTAATGGAGAATACCTCAGTAAACTCACATTTGCTGATGAGGTTGCCTTGCAAAGTAACTCGGGGGACGAACTGCAAAGCATGCTTACCGCGGTGGACAAGCAGAGTAGAACCATGGGTCTGAAAATTAATATGCAGAAAACTAAAATAATGCTTAATAACCTCGGGAGAGCACAGCGGTTTGAGATAGGTGGCTAAGCAGTCGAAGTGGTAAGCGAATATATCTATTTAGGCCAAGTAGTGACCCCGCATCCCAACCACGAGGCAGAGGTAATTAGAAGGATAAGAATGGGGTGGAGTGCATTCGGCAGGCATTCTCAAATAATGAATGGCAGCCTACCATTGTCCCTCAAGAAGGAAGTGCATGACAGCTGCATCTTACCGGTACTCACTTACCGGGCAGAAACTTGGAAGCTCACTGAAAGGTCTTCGGTGGGAATCAGCTTGAATAAACGCCGAATTCCCACCGAAGATGTACCAATTAGCACAGACCAGAGCCATTCACTGAAAGGGTTCAACTTAAACTCAGGACGACTCAGAGAGCAATGGAGCCGAAGATGATAGGTGTAACGTTAAGGGACAAGAACACAGCGGAGTGGGTCAGGAAACAAACGCGTGTTAAGGACATATTGTACAAATTAAGAAGAATAAATGGGTGTGGGCAGAGAATGTAATGCGAAGACAGGATAACCTACGGTCATTAAGGGTAACAGAGTGGATCCCTAGAGAAGGCAAGCATGGCCGGGGGGGGGGGGGGGGGGCAGAAAGTTAGATGGGCGAATGAGATCAAGAAGTTTGCGGGGATAAATTGGTCGCAGTTACCACACGACCGGGATAATCGGAGATTAATGGAAGAGGCCTTTGCCCTGCAGAGGGCGTAGATATGCTGATGATGATGATCCTGAAAAGCACAGTTCGAGGCAAACTCGAAAAAAAATGCCATGTAAGGATTTTTTAACAGCTTGGCTGTTGTAGCTGGCCGGAATGTGCGGCGCGTAAAACGTGTAACGCGTTAAAAATACGCCGAGAATCCCGAGCGCTCTATAGCGCGGGCCTCGCGGCGACCGCCGACCATCCCAGGCTCGCGCAATGGCTTTAGCTAAAAAAAAAAAAAAACTGGCGGAAACCCCCCGGAGCACCTAGAGTCGCCTATAGCAACCAACAACGCCATAGCTGGCGCAACACCTGCTCCACGGAACCTCGACGCGGCTCCAGGAACGCCGCGCATGCGCCGTGCACGTACGCGTTGCCGCTGCGTCCAGCTGTCGTCAAGCGCTCTCATGGTAGATCTCTCTTCTTCCTTTCTTCTTTTCCTGTCTCTTAAAAACTCTTTTTTTAACTTCGGTCCAGTTTGTTCATTTTTCATTGGCATCACCCGTGATACGTATGTGGTACGGGTTAGGCTTTTATTTTACTTTATAGCCCTTTATTTTGTCTGTCTCTCTGTCGTCAAGCGCTACCGCGTATGAAATGCTTGGCATGAAGAACTCGACGGTATCGATGCATATGACGATGACTACTAGTAGCACAGTGCAAAGCGACGACAGAACATGTAAATAAACGATTTCAAACTTTTACAAATGCGCTGTGATCTGTCCTTCAATGCTCACGTAGAAAGGAAATCCTGCAGCTTTGCTGTTTCAAGGCTTGCGAGACTTACTGCAAGCTTCTTCAGTTTTTTGTTGTTGTTGTTGTTGTTGTTTATCGTCAATTTTACTTTGTGATTATGTCAAAGCGCGAAACGCCATTTTTTATGTATTCTGAGTAACAGGAAATATAAAGTGTTATGCTTTAATAAACGCGCAGACAGCGTTCCCGCGTTGCTTTATTTCTGCCTGCTCCCCATCGCTCACCACCAACATGGCCGCTCACATCGCTGCTACATTCGCCCTGCGCATGGCGATTCCCGCTTAGTTTTCAATAATTGCACCGCCCAGAGAACGGCACTCCAAGACGGCTAGTAGCCGCCTCAAAACTGGGATCACGAACGCAATCATAAATTTGTTGCGAAAAACGACTTCTGCTGGCTTCCGTTTATACCCCTTTTCTATACGCCGTGGGAAACAGTGTAAGTAAATCAAGGCGACGCAAATCGTTCCAAGTGTTAGGGGCTAGTAATATGTGACTGACGATCGTTGCGTATATATATATATATATATATATATATATATAGATATATATATATATATATATATATATATATATATATATATATATATATATATATATATATATACAGAAAGATAGGTCAGCAGTCTACGATGCCAAAGGAGGCATAGGGGTGTGGTTAGGCTCTTTTCTTTTTTTTTTACTACGCTTATTGACGAGAACATTTTTTTTAATATACAGAAGAAAGAAAGAAAAACACGCGCCCAGAGTGGGGACCGAACCCACGCCTTTCGATTACATGTCGAATGCCTTACCAATTCGGCTATCTGGGCGACTGTGCTCTCCTTCACTTTCCGGGCTATTTATATTTACTAGGAGTGTATCTGACACTTGAGGGTGGTAGCCAGCGCCACTCTGACTACACGGGGAGAAGGGGACCTTCTTTTCAACCCCCGGGGCGTGACTCCAACGTCTACAGCCTGTCATGAGCGGGTAACTGGCGGGAAGCCCTCTTATGCTACCTAGGCATCAAGGCTGCCAGAACCGAGACCCTCGCTAGGCTTTCGCAGAACAATATAGTAAGGAAATGAGGGGCTCGTTGAGGAAATACAGAATTACAGGTCAGCAGTCTACGACGCCAAAGGAGGCATAGGGGTGTGGTTAGGCTCTTTTCTTTTTTACTACGGTTAATGAAGTGAACATTTTTTTAATAATATACAGAAGAAAGAAAGAAAAACACGCGCCCAGAGTGGGGACCGAACCCACGCCTTTCGATTACATGTCGAATGCCTTACCAATTCGGCTATCTGGGCGACTGTGTTCTCCTTCACTTTCCGGGCTATTTATATTTACTAGGAGTGTATCTGACACTTGAGGGTGGTAGCCAGCGCCACTCTGACTACACGGGGAGAAGGGGACTTTCTTTTCAACCCCCGGGGCGTGACTCCAACGTCTACAGCTTGTCATGAGCGGGTAACTGGCGGGAAGCCCTCTTATGCTACCTAGGCATCAAGGCTGCCAGAACCGAGACCCTCGCTAGGCTTTCGCAGAATAATATAGTAAGGAAATGAGGGGCTCGTTGAGGAAATACAGAAAGATAGGTCAGCAGTCTACGACGCCAAAGGAGGCATAGGGGTGTGGTTAGGCTCTTTTCTTTTTTTACTACGCTTATTGAAGTGAACATTTTTTTAATATACAGAAGAAAGAAAGAAAAACACGCGCCCAGAGTGGGGACCGAACCCACGCCTTTCGATTACATGTCGAATGCCTTACCAATTCGGCTATCTGGGCGACTGTGTTCTCCTTCACTTTCCGGGCTATTTATATTTACTAGGAGTGTATCTGACACTTGAGGGTGGTAGCCAGCGCCACTCTGACTACACGGGGAGAAGGGGACCTTCTTTTCAACCCCCGGGGCGTGACTCCAACGTCTACAGCCTGTCATGAGCGGGTAACTGGCGGGAAGCCCTCTTATGCTACCTAGGCATCAAGGCTGCCAGAACCGAGACCCTCGCTAGGCTTTCGCAGAATAATATAGCAAGGAAATGAGGGGCTCGTTGAGGAAATACAGAAAGATAGGTCAGCAGTCTACGACGCCAAAGGAGGCATAGGGGTGTGGTTAGGCTCTTTTCTTTTTTTACTACGCTTAATGAAGTGAACATTTTTTTTAATATACAGAAGAAAGAAAGAAAAACACGCGCCCAGAGTGGGGACCGAACCCACGCCTTTCGATTACATGTCGAATGCCTTACCAATTCGGCTATCTGGGCGACTGTGTTCTCCTTCACTTTCCGGGCTATTTATATTTACTAGGAGTGTATCTGACACTTGAGGGTGGTAGCCAGCGCCACTCTGACTACACGGGGAGAAGGGGACCTTCTTTTCAACCCCCGGGGCGTGACTCCAACGTCTACAGCCTGTCATGAGCGGGTAACTGGCGGGAAGCCCTCTTATGCTACCTAGGCATCAAGGCTGCCAGAACCGAGACCCTCGCTAGGCTTTCGCAGAATAATATAGTAAGGAAATGAGGGGCTCGTTGAGGAAATACAGAAAGATAGGTCAGCAGTCTACGACGCCAAAGGAGGCATAGGGGTGTGGTTAGGCTCTTTTCTTTTTTTACTACGCTTATTGAAGTGAACATTTTTTTTAATATACAGAAGAAAGAAAGAAAAACACGCGCCCAGAGTGGGGACCGAACCCACGCCTTTCGATTACATGTCGAATGCCTTACCAATTCGGCTATCTGGGCGACTGTGTTCTCCTTCACTTTACGGGCTATTTATATTTACTAGGAGTGTATCTGACACTTGAGGGTGGTAGCCAGCGCCACTCTGACTACACGGGGAGAAGGGGACCTTCTTTTCAACCCCCGGGGCGTGACTCCAACGTCTACAGCCTGTCATGAGCGGGTAACTGGCGGGAAGCCCTCTTATGCTACCTAGGCATCAAGGCTGCCAGAACCGAGACCCTCGCTAGGCTTTCGCAGAATAATATAGTAAGGAAATGAGGGGCTCGTTGAGGAAATACAGAAAGATAGGTCAGCAGTCTACGACGCCAAAGGAGGCATAGGGGTGTGGTTAGGCTCTTTTCTTTTTTTACTACGCTTATTGAAGTGAACATTTTTTTTTAATATACAGAAGAAGAAAGAAAAACACGCGCCCAGAGTGGGGACCGAACCCACGCCTTTCAGAGTGGCGCTGGCTACCACCCTCAAGTGTCAGATACACTCCTAGGAAATATAAATAGCCCGGAAAGTGAAGGAGAACACAGTCGCCCAGATAGCCGAATTGGTAAGGCATTCGACATGTAATCGAAAGGCGTGGGTTCGGTCCCCACTCTGGGCGCGTGTTTTTCTTTCTTTCTTCTGCATATTAAAAAAAATGTTCACTTCAATAAGCGTAGTAAAAAAAGAAAAGAGCCTAACCACACCCCTATGCCTCCTTTGGCGTCGTAGACTGCTGACCTATCTTTCTGTATTTCCTCAACGAGCCCCTCATTTCCTTACTATATATACATACATATATATATATATATATATATATATATATATATATATATATATATATATATATATATATATATATATATATAGGAAATGAGGGGCTCGTAGAAATAGCACAGAAATAAGGGTCGGCAGTCAAGAAAACCTCGGAAAGCAAAGGGGAGGATGTGGTAGGTCATTGAAACAGATAAAGAATTTGGAAAGAAAGAAAGAAAGCGAAGAAAAAATGCCCGCCAGGTGGGATCCGAACCCACGACCTCCAGAATACCGGTCTGGTGCGATAACCACTACGCTACCGGCGGGGCGATTTTCTCCTTCGCTTTCTGGGGTATTTATGGAGGTCGTGGGTTCGGATCCCACCTGGCGGGCATTTTTTCTTCGCTTTCTTTCTTTCTTTCCAAATTCTTTATCTGTTTCAATGACCTACCACATCCTCCCCTTTGCTTTCCGAGGTTTTCTTGACTGCCGACCCTTATTTCTGTGCTATATATATATATATATATATATATATATATATATATATATATATATATATATATATATATATATATATATATATATATATATATATATATATACAGTAGAACACGGATATATCGAACACGGGTATATCGAATTATTGTCTATATCGAACTCATAAATTATCCCCTTGAAAATTCATTGTAAAAGTATAGGAATTTGTACGTTTATATCGAACGGTATTTTTCCCGACATTGGGTATATCGAACGCCACGCGAGCTGGAAGGTGCTCTTCGGCGGTCGCGGCACCCCCAATTTCTGTGGTCGCTTAGCGGGCGACATCGCACCTTCGCCGAAACCCGACAGGGACAGTAGCCCGAAACGCTCGGAAAATGTTACAGTGTGAGGTAGGGATTTCCCGACTTCGCTCCGACTGCGCAGGTTCTCCGTATTGAGGAACAGCTCTTTTTTTCGGCTGCGTACGTTCCCCGCCTTGCCAATAATTTTTTTTACTCTCTCTGGGTCTGTCTTTCCCCGATGTCGCCTCGGGGAAGGGAAGAGCAGGAACGAATGTTCTGGCGTCCTCCTCCTTCTTTTGCATTTTGCTGTTGCTGCTGTTTCGCAAGTTGACCCGCACCTTTCGTAGATCCCTGTTTCTCTCAGAGGTGACCATCGCGAGCGCTTTGTTGGAGTCCGTTCAGAGAGCCTTCAAATCGTCACCATCAAAGTTCTTGTGTTGCGTGCGCGTTGTTCTTTTGCGTGCGTGTTGTGCATGGTGTGCGAAGGCGCAGCGGACTGCTGGAATTTTCTAGTTGTGCAGGCGTCGTGTACGCGTCTCACGACACGTGTGAATGGGTGGTGGTGAAGCGACGCGGAAGCAATGGCCACTGCAGCCGCAGCCATCGTCAACAAACGCAAGAACCCGGACTATGCGAAAAGCTGTCCCTTTTCCCGGCTGCTGTTCCAGCCGGAGTGCCTGCCGACGACTTCATGAACGCTGACAGCAATGTTCAGGCTATTGCAAGCCTCGGTGACGAGGATATATCGTAGCTGTGGTCGGAAAAACCCAGGCTGATAGCTCGAGTGGCGAAGATCGTCCGGACGAGGAGGTGGCTACACGATCGTACTCCGCCGATGAAGTGGCTGCTGCTTTCAGCTTGATTCGCCGTTGTTGCGGCGACATGGAAGGAACTGGGCTGTCGCACCTGGACAGCCTCGAGAAGATCGAGACCAGCGTCTTTAATTTCATTTCCAGGACGAAGAAGCAGGCCATGATCAGCGATTTTCTTTTCAATCAAATAAAGCATCCTGTTGCGTCATGATTGCGGAAGTCGTTGTCATTCTTGAAAGCGTCGATCGGTAAGTGATCGCCTGCCACAGGTGAGGTCTCAGAGACAATATTTTTTATATCGAATTTTTCGTATATCGAACTTTTTCGCGATCCCCTTGGAGTTCGATATATCCGTGTTCGACTGTATCAGGGTGTCGAACTGAACCGGTATTTTTGCCGGAACTGAACCGAAAAAAGAAATAACGGTTACTGGTTCATGGCGAAACGGTTCGACCATCCGTTGTTGATATTGTACAGTCAATGCAATTCAGGCCTTTTTTTCTTTCACGTACCATCAACGTTGTACCCGCTCGCACACTTTCCCCTCCAGACAATTGCACACTATCACGCTCTATGTAACAACATGGGAAATGAATGAGCACCAATGTAGCAATGGTCTGTTGCTCCTGGAAGCGCGAGCGTAGTACAAGCTGGCGAAACGAAATGTCATTCTCGGCAGCTTGCAGGGGATATAAAATGACTTTGTCCTTCCCTACCTGCGAATTTATTGGAGCAATCAGGCTGCAGGAGTGCTCCACTGTGCAACAGCGAAAGCCCACACCCGATGTGTGCAAACTTTGTGTATTTCATAATTTGTTCAAAAGGTCCGACACCTGCAAATTGTTAATACTTGACAAGTATGACCGCAGGAGCTGCTCAATGGCTGAGCTGTTTGCTGCTGACAACAAGCGGCTCGACCTCCCTTCCCCACGACCGTTTTTCTGAAGTAGATGGAAATCGAGAACGCCCGTGTATCGAGATTTTGATCCACGTTTAATATCACCAGCTGGTTAAAATAACTCTGCCGGCCTGCAACATAAGCTGCGCCTCGGAGCAGAGATATAGCATGGGGAATGAAATGCGCCAGTTTTTTTTTTTTTAATGTGTTTACACGGAAAACCACAAAAAAGAAAAGGCGGCTAACGTTGTTTTAAAATATTACACAAAAAGTAAGTAAAACCGAATAAGTAAAAAAAGCCCCAAAAGGCGGATATTGCTCTATACTTTTCTCTGCCCTGCCTTTCAGAACCAAACGTGTCATCAATGCGATGGAAGTGAGTTCTGTGGTCAGTTTTTGAGGACAGCACAGTGGACAAGTTCCGTTTTTTACAGATACAAATAACAACAGACATGTCAGGGAAAACTTTTAAGTTGCGCACTTTATTCCTTGGCAAGAAACTTCAGCCCTCGACCTTGTCGTGGAAGCAAAAACATTAATGAAGCAGATGACACGTGCATAAAGGCAGCCCGCGGTACCTCACACTGTCCCATTCGCCCAGCGATCATCTTTTCTGCTTGTTCTGCAGTTTTGTCTCTTTCAGATCTGCTTTTTTTTTTCGAAGGTGCACTTGTACTGACTGCCCAACTCGCTACATTACGTCTACTGCTACTCATTCCGGAGGGTATACTGCTGTGGACGAAATAAAGAGCGTCTACCCAAAAAAAGTCCCATCTCATGCTCCGCGCGTCAAATTTCCCTTTCATTTTGTAACAGCATAATCTGTAATAAGACTCCGCGATATAGCACACGGAACGATGGCCGGGGGTCAGGCGGTACGATGACATACTGATTGTGATGCACACATACGCTATAGCTATCGCAAAAGGAATTGCAGTGGTCAGATCAATAATGCAGTGACTGAGCGTTAACTAAAACTTACTTTTAACAAAAGTGTGGCTAACACATTCGAAAAGGTGACAGCTAAAAAATTATTTAGGGTGACCAAATAATCTAATTCATTGGTAGTATTTATGTGCCTGTTGTAAGATTTTTCTGTTTTGTTACAAATATAAAAAATGTGCGCTATTGCTATTAAGCGCTGCTATTTGAACGCGCCGGTACGCAGGCCTAAATTTAAGGCTTCAAGGTTAGCGTGATGGGCGATTCCATAGCGACGGCTAAGGCGTTGCGCTGCTGAGCGCGAGGTCGCGGGTTCGATTCCCGGCCGCGGCGGCCGCTTTTCTGATGGAGGCGAAAAGCAAAAACGCCCGTGTGTACGAGATTTCGGCGCACGATAAAGATCCCCAGGTGGTCAAAATTAATCCGGAGCCCTCCACTACGGCGCGCCTCATCGCCTGCGTTGCGTCGGCGCGTTAAACCCCACAATCAATCAATTCCATAGCGACGATTACGATTTCAACAAAAAAGGAAAGGTCAGAAAATATATTTCACCGTCATATCTCTTGGCGATGGCTTTATGAATAGTCGCTAGGACAACATAAAGTCTGGGCGAGAAAGTAGGTGGTAAATCGTCGCCACTTCATGTTTTTCTAATATCTCGTAATTGTTTAAACTTTGCTTTGCAATTGCGCCGCTGCCCTTGGGGAACAGCAGCATTTTGTATTTTGATTTAAATGCCGTTTTAACCTACTATAAGTTTTTTTCTAATTTCAGTGATAATTCAACTCATCGAACCGGTTCGCGAACCGGTTCAAGCTCCCGAACCGGTTCGCGAACCGGTTCGTTAAGTGATTTTGTCGAACCGTAACTGAACCGGAACGAAATGATTTCGCCTGAACCAGAACCGTAACCGAACCGGTATTTTTTCGGTTCGACACACTGATATATATATATATTCAAGCGATGAAGAAACATGGTATTGTATAAAGTGCAAATTATTCATTTTCCTTAGGGCAACAAGGAAAAGCAGTCTCGATAAGACATAAGACGAAATCCTGCGTGTCAAGTTCGGAATCGTTTTAAAAGCCGCGCATAGAATGATACGCATTTAAAATTATGTGAAAATAAATCGTGAAATAGAAGTAATTCACTTATAGCTAAATTTGTAGGTATACTGATAGTTGGGTAGGTCGCTTCTCGTCATTCGAGGCAAATTGCAGTCGGGTGCTTTTCGTTAAACAGCTACTTGTAGCTATACTGTTAGCTCAATTGTCAGCCCTGATTATGACTTAGGCCCCTGTATACGTGAAATCCGCGCTGAATCTCATCAACAAAGCTTCAACACATTATATTATGCAGGTTGATCCGGTTGCCCCTATAGCAGTCGGGACGAAATTGTGCTTACTCACAAATCCTCTGGTCGCGCATTTAGGCACGCGAGTAATGTCAAGGTGAAACTAGTCGTACTGTATGGTTTAAAAATTCTTCCTGTTTTTGGTTGTTTTGTAACAACGTAAAATTAAACAAATACAACGCCAGCAAGATGTGTTTGTTCAGCAAGGAAGGGGGGGGGGGGGGGGGGCGCCTTTTATTGCGCGAAAGCCGGGGGTTAACGGGACTGCTACGGTGGGCGCAGTGCTCCGTTGTTCACCTCGCAGAGATTTTGCCTATCCGGTGTCGCCAAGGGACGCCTCGGACGTCGCGACTGATTCCGAAGGCCCCGCGGCCCGGCGCTCCCGTTTGCCGCGTGTTCTTCCGCGACTAAGCACTCGTTGGGCGGCGCAAGGCGGACTCGAGCTAGCCCTCCACGTGGACACTGTGCCGGCGGTAATTGCACTCATGTCAGCAGGGAACGCGGCTGGGAGACGCCGTAGCTCCCGGTCCACCTTGGCGGCCTCATCTCGTCAGGCGCGGCTCAGCCTCCCAGCGGAACACACGGGGGCACCGCTGATTGCTCGCGTCTGTAGTCGCACGGCCCGGCTCGCTTAACTTCCGTGCAGCAGGGTATAGGTCCCGGAATTCATAGGCGGAGAAGGCGCGTCCATTCAACCTAATGTTAGACATCTCTGCGAACACGAATCGCAGCTGTAGGTTATTTAATATTTACTGCTCACGTTTATAAGCCCGTTCTATATCGCTTAGTCATCTGCAATGGGAAGTCAGTCAGCGGGTGGTGGGCGTAGATGCGCGGGAAAGTTTCGATAGTTTGAAGTCGGCCGAGACGAAATTTTTAAAAATTCTCGAAGTTTCTACAGACCTCTAGCTTCAAGACTTCTTAATAACTGTGCCGCAATTGAAAGCCTATTCAACGCACACATTTTCTTTAGCTAAAGACTTGCATTCTACCACGCTCTGCTGCGATTTGCGTCCCCCAGTTTTAGTCTCTTCACGCCTTTTATTACAAATCGCGAGAGGGAAGCGGTTACGTGCACCTTGGCAACAACAGCAACAGACAGCAATGGGAGAGGGGTATATTCGTGGGAGATGAGGGGTGGGAAGTTGTTTGAATATATGAAAAAACCTCGCTTTCGAAATGATCATCAAGTTTCGCTTCATGTTATTTATACCCACTAGCACCGCAGTACCCTTGGAAACGGATGGGCAGTGAACTTTTCTGCCCTGCGAACTAATTCCAGGGACGTATTGCTGCAGTCAGTGACAGTCCGGCGGAGCAAGTTGAGCCTCGCAAAACCGACCGTCACGGGGCAAATTTCCCTTGTTTGCTTATGCTGGATGTGCGGATGTTTATCACCTACAAAAAAAAGTAACAGAAAAGTATTGCATACCGTAGCATCCGGAACTGCTACCACCGGCGGAAAAAAGAGGTCAGAAAGGAAGCCGTAGCAACTGCTGCTCCGGCCAACCCTGAAGTGGCATCGCTAAACTCAAGCCTACAGGTCTGGCAACTCTAGTTTTAAATGCTAGCAGGTCTCTGAGCAGCTTCATCCTTTGGAATTTTGTTAGCCACCCACCTAAAGCCCCTAGGCTCAGATGTAAAGGATAATACGCACCTCGTTATATATATATATATATATATATATATATATATATATATATATATATATATATATATATATATATATATATATATATATATATATATATATATCAGAGAAGAAAAACTTCGAACAAGGTAAAAGCACAATTGTGGCCTACGTTTCAGCAAAGAGAACTTGCTTTCCTCAGGGCCTGAGGAAAGCAAGTTCTCTTTGCTGAAACGTAGGCCACAATCGTGCTTTTACCTTGTTCGAAGTTTTTCTTCTCTTGTGTTCTCTACCATCTTCAAAGTTCTACTACTCCCTGGATTTTATATATATATATATATATATATATATATATATATATATATATATATATATATATATATATATATATTGTGGGAATTGTGGCTGCCCGTGATCCCGACTCGGTACGCGGCAGCGCTCGGAGGGCCGCGCGGCTTGCGCGGGATTGCGCAACAAGACGGCAAGAGTACAGGGGTTCGCTTGCGCGTCGCGAGATGGCGCCACCGGCGCGCGTGGGAGCGCGGAGCTCGGAGTCGCTTCGGCGGGGAGGCGGCTGCGGAGAGCGTAGGACTTCGGCTGTGGCGCTCGGCGGCGATGGGCGGCCGCTCCGAGCGAGGACTAGACGGCGTGCGGCAGCGGAGCGACCCGGTGTCTTCCCCTCCAGCCTGGACCGACCATCGTCCACCGGTAGCGGCGGAGTCGAACGACTCCGCCGCTCGAGCAACGCGGGACCCGTCGATGAGCGAGAAGACGGGGCCAGCTAGGGGAGGGTTTTGGGAATAAATCCCCCCCTTGGAGATTGGCGTCGGTTGCCTTTGTCTCTTGCCTGGCTCTCACGCCGGCGCCGTCTACACGGCAGCCGCGTGAAGAGGATTGTCAGAGTCAGACCTGCACCACAATATGTGTGTGTGTGTGTGTGTGTGTGAGAGAGAGAGAGAGGGAGAGAGAGAACTGCGAACGAGGTAGCGACTACGGCTTTTGCCAACGTTTCAGCAAGAGACTTGGCTGACGAAGGAAAGTCTCTTGCTGAAACACGTTGGCAACAATCGTGGTCGCTACCTTACCGACGTTTTTGTTTCGTATATATATATATATATATATATATATATACACACACACACAAATACACATCTGTCACTCAAACGAAAAATCTAGAACCAGTGCATACTGCCCGTTATGACATGCGGAGCTGAAACTTGGCGCCTTAGTAAACAACTAGACAATAAACTTAGGTCGCCTGAACGGGTCATGGAACGAATAATGTTAGGAGTAACACTCAGGAACAGGAAGCGAGCTACCCGCATTACAGAACAAACTAGAGTTGACGATATCATAGTTCAAGTAAAGAAAAAAGAAATGGACTTGGGCTGGCCACGTAGTGAGACGAACCGACAACAGGGCTGACAATTAGGGTAACAGAGTGGATACCAAGAGGTGGGTCTAGAAGAATGGGAAGGCCATTAATCCGGTGGAGGGATGAAAGAAAGAACTTCGGGAGTAAACTGTGAACTCGAGCAGCGCAGTACAGGAGCGGCTGGAGGTCAATGGGAGAGGACTTCGGCCTGCAGTGGGGCTGAGTAGGCTGGGGATGATAATGATTAGTACTGAAAATAAAAGAATGTTCAGGCGACTGACACTGATTTGTGCGTTGTATAACGCGTAGCAACTGTTAATAGCATTAAGACAATTTTATCCCGATATGTAGGGAGCCGTACTGCCTCGAAACGAGGGGCCACGGGGGTGGACTTTGAACAATTTCTACGAGCGGGCGGATATTTTGTACTTCACGGTGTTTGAAACAAATATAAATGGGCGTAATTTTTTTGCAACTGAACACCCATTTCGCATCTTTTCAACGCTCAACAAAAATTTGGGGGTGTTTAGTAGGTGCATTACGCCTCTAATTAAAATAAAGGTGGAGGAACACAAAGAACAAGGGTGCAAATACCTCCCACCACCCTAATCACACCTATAGAACACCTTGTTATAGCATTAGGGTGTACCCATAAAATGTGTAAAGAGTGTTAGGGCAACAACAACAAAATGGTGAAAGCCCGTTGCAACACTTTTGCCGGCTTTTGGAAAGGATTAGAGGATGTAAAGAGTTTAGAGTGGGCATTCAGGGCATTGTTTTTGTATGCTTTTCAAACGATAGGAGCAAACCATATATTCAATATGCAAAAATCATGTTATCACGCCGCTTGGCTAACGACACAATTGTTAAGTTCTATCAGTGCGAACAAGAATAGAACTTTCAGGGCCCATTACTGGTTTGTGGGCTGTATGTGCGTAACAGCTGTTAACACCATAACAATAATTTTACTCAAATATGAAGGGGGCCGTACTGCTTCGGAAGGAGAAGCTACGGCGGTGGACGTGAACATCAGCCACAACCGGTCAGGGAGGAGTGTTTAAAACTACGTATATATGGCGTTAATAATCATCGCTGTAATCAAATAACAAACACCCATATCACACCCTTTCAACACCCTGCAGAAAACCGAGGGGGTTTCAATCAGTCAACACCCTTTTTCCACACAATGGGCGTAAAGCCACAAATTAGAGTGCTCACAAATTAGTGTTGGAACTTAAGAAAAAAAGGTGTAATGGCCTCTCAACATCCTTATTACACCTATACTACACCTTTTTTAGGCGATAAAAGTGTTAAAAGTTCAGTGTGCAGTTGATTTTTAACAGGGTGCACCGGTATTAAAAAGAACTAAAGAGAGGTAGCACTCCTAATATTACCGTAAGTTTTATGTGGTTGGTGCAAAACTTGGTGGCTTGATGAAATAGAGAAATCGTTGAGCAGCATATTACTTGTCTAACCATTTTTTTTTTTTGGTTTGACAGGTGAGTATAATAAGGGGTTCGTTGGTATCTCGGAGCTTACTGAATTGAAAAAGGAAGTAAAATTTACCGCAATAGTTTTTCCTCGCGTAAGGAACCCAACGTTCCTTCAAGCCGCTTCAAAATACGTTTAATCATAGAAAAGCTAGGACTTTTGGCAACACGCATGTTTTTTGGTTAACCCACCGCCATTTCCCTGAGGCGGCACTTGACTGGCTGTATTAAAAGCTGGAGACTCACTCAAATAATCTAAAGCACTGCCTGTTTATATTTCTAAAAATAGCCCATTAGAAAGTGTGTAAATATCTCAGTGTTCATATAATATCTACGATAACCTGGAATTTTCCAATCCCTTACATACTTAACAGCCATAACTGCATGCCCATGCTAGGAAAATTGCCATCCCCAAAGCCACTTCTATGTAAAGCACTGATTCGCACAGAATAAATACACAGTTCGCCACTTTGGAATCCCTCTGACGGAAAATTCAACGCACCCACTAAAAGTTATAAAAAATAACTGGATTCATTTTATACTAGACAAAACCGAACCAAAAGCTCATCACGAATGATATCAGGCCTTATCTTAAAACCCCTTGCGTCGTGTAACACATTTTTTCATGAACTGTAGCACTTTTTTTTTCGTGAACTGTTCCATCCCCTTTACTTTAATAGTGAGCGTATTATAATACCACATGCAGTTCAGAATCCTGGTCCAGAACCCTGGACCAGGACGAATTTTTCTTCAACCGCGAAGTTTCTGAGAAAGCTGTATAGCTTTCCTTTGTTGCTGTATGGCTGCACTCGGGTGGATGTCAAATTTTCCTTCATAGAAACTTACTCCACCTTGGGGATTTCCCCTAAATCTGGTCGATCAACACCTGTCCTTCACTTCGAGTTGTTGATCAATTCGCTCTCGCGCTACAAACTGCTAGCCTCCTAGTTAGCTCAGTTGGTGGAGCGACTGCTCCGGTGAAGCGGTGGTCCCTGGTTCGAATCCTAGACCAGGACGAATTTTTCTTCAACCGCGAAGTTTCTGAGAAAGCTGTATAGCTTTCCTTTGTAGCCGTATGGCTGCAGTCAGGTGGATGTCAAACTTTTCTTCATGCAGTTCGCCCGTTTGAGTTGTCTTCTCGCACCGTGCAGTGATAACAGTTTGCAGGACTACATTGCATCAAAAATATTTTTTTCTGTGCTTCTGCTTAATGGCTTCTTTTGTTCGCATTACTCATTTAATGTATTTCGAGACTGAGGATAAATAATTAAATTATTCATCAATACACTTTACCGAAGTAATTACGAAGCCTGACGGTAGGACTAAACGTAAGCGGGTGCTGGAACACAAATTATACGTCTCTTTACCAAACGAACAGGTAAAACACGTGAGGCTTGATGGTAAACACGCAATGCATAACGAGAACTGAGGCATTTGTCGCTTGTTGGCCTCCACTCCCGCCTGACGAACTCCCGAGTCCGCACGACGCTCACGAGCTCTAGCACGATTACGCTCACGAGCGGGCGCCCGCATCGCCGCCTGCTCTTCGGCCAAACGAATCACCCGTGGCCTACCCATAGACCTGCGAACGTGAGTTCAGGTCATCATTGTTACCAGAGCTCCTTTAAGTGGACTTTATTGCGTGGCGTCTAGCATACACACATCGCACGTTCAAGTCAGTTATTTCAAGCTCCGTTTGAATAGCACGCCAAAATGCCAGTTTCACTCGCTCAGCATTCAATGGATGACACCAATTCAATGGATGACACCAGCAGGACTCAACAGCGTGCTCCTTCGGTTATTGTAATCATGCAAAAAGGATTCATGGCCTCCACTTTTTGCGCGCTTTTCCTTCCGTTTTTTTTTTTTTTTTCCTTCCAGGTTCCCGCAGGACCGTACCCAATATCGACGCCCAATGGCTTTTATTGGAAGCGTGCGTACATATATATACATGTTACACAGGCCTTGAGCTCCAAGCGCAAGATCCGCTGAAATGATCGGCTGGATGTAGGGGTGCTGCGGCAGTTGCGAGTTTCGCCCCATGAAGTCATGCGGTAGGCACCGCCAATGACGCGTGACATCACCAACATGAACGTGTCGGCGTAGCTGCGCGCAACCGGCCGTGTTTGTAAATACACGGCGCTCGCCTCTGCTCGTCGACAGGGTCGCCGGGCAGCAGTCGACCGGCGACACGTGGCGGCCCTCATAAAGCCGGATCAAACGTTGGTTCCCGTGATCTCCCCTCGAGACAGGCGGCGACTAATGCCTGCGCGCTATTGTCCGCGCCGCACCGCGCGCCGCAGCGATATGGGCGAAATGCAAATCGAACCCACTAAAGCGCAGAGTGCCGCTGCCGCTGCTGTACCAAGTATTGCGTCAAAAATGTCGCGCGGAAGGCCGAAACGAGTCCCGAGCGGAGAGGAGAGAGCCCGATGGAAATTCGCCGCCGCCCACGTCGCCTTGCGGCGCAGAACTACGTCGGTGGCGATTTGCGCTTTTTCCTTTTTTTTTTATTGATGACGAAGCGGAGCAGGATTAGAGAAAAAACGCTTTCCGAAGCGCGCCTGGCGTGCGTGACCAACAGACGGGCAGCCGTCGCATTGGCTGCGTAAAAGGGATTAGCTCAGAAGCGCGGCTGAGTGCTGAGATCTCGCTACACCAGTTTCGCGGCCCGGCTAGTGGCTACTCCCCTCGAGGGTGCTTTGCTCTAGGCAAAGCCCGCTTTATTGTGTCCCAAGAATTGCATAATTTTTTTCCGGCTAGAGCTATCGCGCGCTTTTAAAGTTTTTATTCTCCGGAACTCTGGGCCGGATAATCGCGGATTTTCTCCTCATATTTTGTCGCCGCAATGGCTAGCAATAGATTTTCGTTCATGCTAATATAAGCAACATTTTAGCGCATTCGCGCAATTTGCGTTTTCACGTCGGTTTCCCTGCACTTGTTATTTGTGATTACGGTAGAAAAATGCTTGGAGCTGCTACAAAGTACGCGGAAAACGCGTGGCTATGCAGCTTCGTTTCGTTGCAGTCGAAATGCGAAGAAATCATACGCATGGGTCGACTCCATTCAGGATTCGTAGAAAAACCGGCACTACACAGCGCAGACATTTTATGACCATCTTCACCGAAGCTGGTTGGAACGAAGTTCATGCGGAAACGTTCATGAATTGTCAGTGGGCACGTTTATTCTCGCCTCGTATGACGCGGGTACCGATGCTGGCAGTATGCTGCTTGAGGATTAACTGGGTTTCGTGGATTATATATCACATTATGGGAATGTTGGAGTGAAGCCGTTTGGCTGTGAAGGCAGGCTGAATACTGCAGATTTATTTCACTTCATTTTATCATCCTAATGAATTATCGCTGCTTGTTGAAAATTAGTGTAACTGTCATGATGGGCCAAAGCTTACGTAGAAAGTCGCGAGCCCTACGCTACCGTTTAGGAAGGCGAAAACACGTAATACATTCATGAGCCCTACGTTTGCTCAAGCGGATAGAGGAGACAGAACGGGTCGGGTCGAGCTGAGGTGAAGTAAGGCGATGCGGTTCCACGGATGACGTTGGGCGAGCAGAGCTGTTTAGCGTCGTCGGTGAAGAGGGAGTCAGTCGCCTTCAGCACGGGCGGTCGTGACTTAAGGCCATGAAATCAGTTCTATGACTAGTGACACCGTAGTGGTCGATCGGCGGGTGGAGACCTTGGCCCAGACACTGTAACGGTGTCCGTCACCCCGCGCCCTACGTAATCGGCATAGTCCTGCGTCGTAGTGCGCACAGCTGGGCAGTTCTGCTGGCAGCATCGGGGACGGACACTTAGGGCCTGCGCGCTCCTGTTGTCGCCACGATCTGAATCACATCCCCCTATTGTCCTTCAGCTTGGCTACCTTTAGCTATGCGCTATTGTCTTTGGCGGACTGACCACCAGACATCAGTTCCCTTACAGGCACCACATTGCAGGTGTGCCGAATTTCCGTGTCGATACTGGTGCATCGAATATTACTTCGCTTTCTGTCGTTCACCTGCTTACCAAGTATTTATTCTTGCGGAATATCTCAAATATACCCCCCCCCCCCCCCGCCCTTGACGCGTGCCATGTTGCGGCTTTTCTTCGATTATGCACTACCTCCCTGCCACGAAACGCAATGCATGCTTCTGCCGTGTTTAGTCCAGTCAGTAAGCGCGCACGTGGCACCCGTGAGGAGGAGAAACTTTGTTTATCCCATCCGTTGTGATTGCGGTTACTCCGGACCAGTGAGGGGTGTCCTCATTCCAGGAGTTCCTGGCTGTAGCCGGCCTTCCGCGCCCTATTCACCACCCGAAGCTGGGAGCAGGGGTCAGAGCTGGTCAGCGTCGCCGCCCACTGTGAAGGGTTAGGGTTGGGATTGGGAGGGAGATCTGGGGTGTTTGGGCATAGTCACACTATGTGGTATAGTGTTCCTGATGTGGGGCGGAAGATGCGTTGAGGTGAGTATGGCGTGGGGAATATTTCGTGCCAGGGCGTGTTGTGGGGGAAGGTGTTAGTTTGAAGCGGGCGAAGTATGTTTCCTTCCTCTTTGGTGAGTTGCTTACGTGGTGTAGGAAACTGTTTGCAGGCTAGTCGGTAGTGAGAGAGTATGTCATTGTATATGTTAGTAGGGGTTGGGGAGTGTAGTGGGTGGGGATGGTTGGCATAGGGTCGTGGCTGACCGTAAGGGCCCGGTGTACTTCTTCTAGAGCCGCAGTATGTGCCGCTTCATTGCCGACTATGCCTGAATGACTTGGTGCCCAGATAATGCAGAGGTCAGGTAGGTGAGTCGTATTTTTGAGAATATGGAAGGCTGCTGCGGACAGAGTGCCTCGCAGAAGGTGGCGACAAGTTTTTTTTTACAATCTGTCAGTATGGCCAGTTAGTCGCTCTGTGCTGTGGTGGCTGCCATAGCTATTGCTGCTTCTTCAGCTATGGGGGTGTCCGTGGTGCGGGCAGTGACTGTGGCTACGGTCTGAAGTTTATTATTCACCACTGATATTGCATAGGCGTTTTTGGTTACGTAGGGAGAGGCATATGGGTATCGTATATTCTTTTGATGTTTATATTGTGTCTGAAGATAGCTGGCGCGGTCCCTTTGTCGTCCAGTGTGATAGGTGGGGTGAATATTGAGAGGAATTGGGGTAACGCGGACGTGCTTCCGTATAGACAGTGGAATACGGATTCTGCATCAGGAGACCGTAAGTGGTGGATATCCAATGCGCACTTGGGTCGCCCGTCCATCATTAGTGAGTTGGAGCCGTTGGAGTTGTGAAGTGCGTTGTGACTCACAGAGCTCTTTCCATGTGTTGTGTAACCCCAGTTGTAACAGCTTGGCGTTCCATGTACATGTAGGAAGTACGAGGGCGCTCAGGTTTGTAGGATAAAAATATTCAGTTTTCGCCGTTCGGCCACCCGTGAATCCAACACTACTCACTGTGACCGTTATTTTTTAGCTTCAAATATCTGGCCTTCATTTTAAAGGGGCCTGCAGACAAAAACAGAAGTTCGGTTCATTCGAAAGATTGCCTCGTTATAATCATACTGACACCACTTTTGAAGCAATCTTCTCTCAAATAAGCTACATAATTAGGGAGAAAGGGAATGGCCATGATACCCACTCTAGCTCATTTCCCGCAACAGAACCTATGATGTCATAAGCTCTGGTGAGCGATTGGCTCACCCCGGCCGCGGCGGCCGCTTTTCTGATGGAGGCGAAAAGCAAAAACGCCTGTGAGTACGAGATTTCGGCGCACGATAAAGATCCCCAGGTGGTCAAAATTAATCCGGAGCCCTCCACTACGGCGCGCCTCATCGCCTGCGTTGCGTCGGCGCGTTAAACCCCACAATCAATCAATCAATCAATCAGCGATTGGCTCAGGCAAGCAAAAGCAAACACAAATTAGCCAGGGCTTATAAGCTTGCCGAACGAGCTATTTGCACTTAAATGTAGGGCACATTCTTTTTATAGCAGTAAGAATTTCGGGGTGACCAATTAGAGTTACGAACGGACACGTATACACCTAAGCAGTTAGTGCGGTACTTTCCCGGCTGACACCGCTAACACAGCCTTCGGACGCGCTGGACTTGTCTGAAACAACACTGACCAACTAACACAAGTGGCACGGTCGCTTACGGGACCATGTTTGTCAGGCCATAGCTTAAGTTTTAGGAAACGATTATTATGAACCGTAATTAAAATACGGCAGGTGTAGAAGTTCAGCCAGAGGCAAACTGCGAACACTGGCACCCACGAGACCCAGCAATGCGAAACAGATAAGGTGATTCAAACTTCACCAGTAAACCGCGTTGCGTCGATAATTTTAGCGCGGTTTTGGTACAATGACTTGCTTCGGCGGCGAGCGAGTGACCCAAAACGGCGGCGCCAGCGTATACGAGTCTGCACCCCGTACGGCGAACGCGTGAATCGAGGTACCTTAACGTGGTCTTTAAAAAAAAAAAAAAAAAAACTGGAATGGTGCGTTACGTCGTTGACATTTTCGTGGTGCTCTACGAGTGAATATATATATATATATATATATATATATATATATATATATATATATATATATATATATATATATATATATATATATATATATATATATATATTTATTGTAAGAGGCCTTCAAGGAGACGTCGCTCACTGATAGAGCGGAGGAGACAGACGCCGTTTATTTGGCGAACGCGCAGCCAAGCAGCACTACCCTCAGGGATGATAATGATCATGTACAGGTGACGAAGATGAAGCATTACTGAAAAGGATGACAGGTGATGATGATTGCACAGAAGATTGAAATCAGCGAAATATTGTGCCGCGGAGAACTACAGTGCTTATAATATATATATATATATATATATATATATATATATATATATATATATATATATATATATATATATATATATATATATATATATATATATATATATATATATATATAAAGGGGGGGGGGCATTTTCGTTTCTTAACAACGCACCTGTTGCGCGTGAAGTCTACAAACGTTAAGCTGGTATGTGCATGCGTTAATTACCAATAAAAGGTTATAAATGTCAAGCCGAGTGCTTGTATCAGAAACATGTTGACTACAATTTTATCCTGCATATTGGTAATGATAGGATTGAAGTAGCTTCGGAAGTCAAAACTTTAGGCGTTATTTTTAACCAGCACTTACTATGGAATACGCAGGTAAAGCGGGTACTGAGCAGTCTGGCAAAGATTTCTGGTATTCTGTGCAAATTTTGTCATATTTTGCCCATAAAAGTAAAACTTATGGTTTATAACGCGCTTTTCTCTTCCAAAATCAATTACTGTGGTTTGATTTTGGGCACAACATCGAAGAATAATATAAACAGCATATTCTCTATTCAAAAGAAAGCGCTTAGAAATGTTGCAAACGTTTCCTACGATGTGTCACTACACGATAATTATAATTCCCTTAAGATCGTACCTGTCCCCCAATTGTACAATTTTATGTTGCTGGCTAGTTATAAAAGGAACTTAGAAAGTAATAAAACCGCATTTCTATCACTATGCAACCTGAGAAAATTCCTAATACACGATATACATTTCGAAATAAAGCCACTTGGGCGGTTCCTTTCTCTAGAACCAATCGTGGGCTAGATAACATTGATAACCGTATATCGCGACTATTAAATGTTAACATATAGAAAGTGTTAACATATACAGTATTTCCATATCCGCATTAAAGCATTATTTTATAAATTGCCATTATTGAATTGTACATAAACATTGTGGTTAAAAGCGTAGTGACACGTGAATAAATGCATGTGCTCTAATTTTGTTGTGTTTTTGCTCGGTTTTCTATTTCCAATTCATAGCTTTACTTGACTGAGTCGTAGGCTGCTGTCACAATATTTCTCGTTGAACATGATACTGTTCGTATTTCGTATAGTGTTGTCTTATGTTTCGATATTTTGGGCTACTTGATTTTTCTTTTTTTGCATACTTTATTTCTTTCTTTCTCTCCTAAATTGTGTCACTGCAGTAATTTTTTCTTTAGAAATATGCAAGCTAGCAGTGTTTTTATGGTGTTTTTTTTTGCATTCCTGTAGTTTATGTTTTCTATCATTGCTGTTTTCAGTAACGTTACACAGTCTGTTACTCTACCAAAGTGTTTTTCATTCCATTAAGAGCTGCACTCTGCCTAGCTCAATGCCTTGTAAGGGGAGATGGGAGACCCCGTCAAGCTGATATAGCATCAGCTTTCTGTCCCCTCTCCCTGCATATTTTTTGTGCTATGTAAGAAATGCAAAGTAAACTGAAACTGAAACTGAAACTGAAACTGTATAATTTTGGTCGTCTGCTCGGCAGCTATCAATCTCGCAGGCGGTCGTTTATTCCACTGCACCTGCTGACCGTTAGGTAGTTCGCAGGCGATCGTTTATTCCACTGCACATGCTGACCGTTAGCTAGCTCACAGATGATCGTTTATTTCACTGTGTGGCGGCGGCGGCGGCGTAGATGCACAGGCTCACGGAGGGCTGCGTCAGCGATATCGTTTCTTCATTACCGACCACTCTCTGAAAGCAACCGGTAGCGAAGAAACAAGGGGCGCATATCACTTGCTCCTCGACACTGTGCTCGCGTGGCCGCCGCCCAAGTTCAGCCCGCAGCTCGCCGCACCGCCACCGCATGGTATTCTTCGAGAGGCGGAAATGCTGGCAAAATGCTTCTGCGGGCATATCAAAAGCGTCTACATTACTTCTCGACCGCGTGTTCCTCCAACGAGACAACAACAAGGCGATGACCGGCGCATTCATGACTGAACTTACAAAAGCGTCTGTTTGAAATTCAAGTTGCCTGTTTGAAGAAGCCGTGGTTAAACCGTTAAACGCAGTAGGTCCTCCGCGTTTGCGTTACGTCACATCCGGTTGTTAGCTTTTAGCCAATCAGGGCTCTCTCAAAATGGCCACTTTTGAAAGGGACTCAGAAGGGACAAAACACGAGAATACCCCCCTGGTCAGTTGGCTATATTTCGATATTTAGTTTTTAAGGCCCTGCTCTTAAAGGAGCCATGAAGAGAAAACAAAAGTTTGTTTTATTCGAAAGATTAGGTGTTTCATAGTACCGTAAGCGCTTTCCCGGAAGCAAATGATGCTTTATTCACTGAGAAATAAGGCAATTTAAGCCAAAATTTTAAATCTCCCGCTAAATTGCACATTTCGTGACGGGAACAATGGCGTCATACGAGCCGGTTCATGAAACAGGTACTTAGTATGTCGACTCCATATAGCACCCACACGCGGGAATCAAACAGGAACCGGAAAGCCTGCCGAAACCGAGACGGCGGCCATTTTAAAAATACTAGTAAAACCTAGTGCACCCACAGCCCTAGTCATGGAATCGCCTCATCCCGAGAACAAAACTCTCGCCGAGAAGCTCGGGCTTGCATTTAACAACCTCACACCACTTGAACGCTCAATGCTTCTAAGTGCACGAGCGGCAGGAGTTGTGGGATACGCGGATGGACCGAAAAGCGACCATTCCGCGATAGCCACAACAGACGAACGCCCAGCCGTCGGCACCGCTGCCTCGTCAGCCCCGTCGCGACGGACGAATACAGACTGGTACGTAAGTGCCGTATTTTTATTATGGTTAATAATAGTTCAATTTCAGTAGCAGTATCGCTTATGCCAGTTGGCCGGTGTCGTGTATGGAAAGCCGTTCGCGCGAGCTCTCTGCTTCGACCAGAAAGATACGAGCGTCAATCCGCGGTGTGTACGGCATTTTTTCCCCCAAGGTCAGAGCGCTTTGACGGCGATTTGACGAAGTCGGCGACGAGCGCCAGCATGTCCCAGGAGTGAGCTAACGTAAGGGTCCCTGCAGTAATCACTTCCTCGGAAATGAAGTGAGCACACTCGTACTTCCTTTAGCTCTCTTTCTCCTCCGTTTGCAAAGTTCACAAAACGTAGCCACTTGCTTCGCCGAGGTTCGTCGTTGGGCAGCACATGAAAGGAGATCTCCTCACCGGCGGGGATGTCGCACTCCCTCGACGATTTGCCCGTACTACATGGGCATTTCAAAACGTAGCAACGAAATTTCATTGTAAAGTACTCGAACAAACTGAAGTTTTCAGTGGTTGTAAACTTGAAACGAGCTCCTAACAATAGCAGCAAGCCAACACCATTCCGAAACTGCGACGGCTGTCACTATCTCGTCGCTGCTTGCTGTTCCTTACTCCCCTCGTTTCTATTTTTACCTTTGCTGGTTGGCGATATGACGGCCAACCTCCTGTGAAGGGATTACGATACCAAGTAAGGTCGCGGCTGTGCGTGCTGGAACGGTTCGTTGGCCCCGAAGAGCCTCGAACCTGAAAATTCGTCTGCGCGACGGTGGCGACGGCGAGATGTCGAGTTCGGCTGGCGGTAGTTTCGTACGCATTGGCGTACACGCTTGCGTGTTTATTCGGAACTTCAACCGTTTACTCCACCGTTCTTAGTGTCATAAAAGGAATGTGCAGTATGTTTAACGGGCATATAGCTCACTATGCAAACTGGTAAGCCCTGCCTATTGCGTTTGCTTTTGCCTGCCTCCGCCAATCGCAGAGCATTCTCGTGTGACATCATAGGTTCTGTTGCGGGAAATGAGCTGGTGGGTCGCATGGTCATTCCCTTTTTTCCTAATTATGTAGCTTATTTAAGCGAAGTTTGTGTTAAAAGTGGTGTCAGTATGGTTCTAACGAGGCAATCTTTCGAATGAACCAAACTTGTGTTTTCTCTTCATGGCTCCTTTAATACGTCATTGTCGGCGTCACGAAAACACACGATTTAGCAGGAGAATTGAATTTTTTACTTAAAATATTTAAGTCTCAGTGAATAAAGCATCGTTTTCTGCCGAACAACCACTCAAGGCCCTATAAAACACTAAATCTTTCTAATAAAACAATCTTGTATTTTGTCTGCATGGCCCCTTTAAGCGGTTTACCGAAACGTTGAAATTACATTTGGTCGCACTTTAATCAGCCGTGCAGCATGAGTCGTGGGGTCGGTCCTTTCACAGCATCGATTTTTATTTACTACAAACAGCATGAAGGCCACACGCGCAACAAGACATTCGTCGACGTATGTGTGGAAATGCGTCGCACCTAATGTTGCCATCTGGGCCTATAATAACGGCCAATAACAAAGACAGGCAAATCTGTTGAAATTACTGCGGTGACAAGCTTAGGGCGTTTCGCTAGGAGTTGGGGGGAATAGTGCGCCAGACACATCAGTTCTCGCATCGTTGTCGTAGAGCCTCTGGGTTTATGGTCAGATTGGGGAACCTCCCTGGCGGGTTTCTCCTCTTAGGTGAGGCCCTGCTCCGACGTCTCCACCTGGAGGTGGCCCTCGCGCCGGCTGTTACGAGGGCCTGACCACCCCAGTACCATACCCCATTCGAGTCGATGTGCCTCTTGAGCCCCGTCCTGTTGAGCAGGCTATAGCAGAGCGCTTAATTTGGTGTGGAGCTGTCCTGCCCTGCGAAGCTTACGCACCTCGCCTCCTGCTGCCCGCGCCCTGGCCGTTCGCCAGATTTTGTCGCATGGACACAGGGTCCCCATTGTGGCCCACTACTCCGATTTCTTCAGGAATCCAGAGTACATTTGTATATATAATTTTCTTTATGATGAACAACAAGCTTCCGCAAGAAAAAAAGAAAAAAAAACAAAGAAAATCACTACGCCGGCATCACAAAGCGATTCGGCGGAACCGTGCATCGTTGACGGTTTGCTTCGGTTTTATCTTCAACGCAGAACTAAAGAGCAGGCTTTTAAATGCGAAGTCTTTCTACACTGCGTACGTCTGGTTTTTTCGTTGTTGGTGGGAGTGGCCTCTATGGCTGCTTGGAAAAAAAAAGAGTGAATAAGCTTTAGCTATTGTGAGCGTTGTTTACAAATATTTTGCAAGTGGTGACGAGCGAGTGGACCATGGACAGATTACTAGCGCTTCGTCTTCATCTGTACATAAGTATCAGCACTACCTCTTATGCCTGCTCTTCCACATCTTCACTCCTGTCCATAACCATCATGGTGTGTGGGCCATTCTAGCGTCTGGACTTCAATAAACGTCGCTCCTCTGTTTCTCACTATTAAGTTCGGCATGACAGTGCAAATCGAACCAGCCGGTCAATGGAGCATGGCCAGCGGTGGAATCACTGGTCACGCCGGCACTTTGTCATGACCACCGGTGCGACCATCTGTAGATAAACCGCGACTGACGCGTCTGCTGCAGGCATTTTGCCGTACTCCTGGCGAAGCGTCTCCGTCGCCATAGTTCGGTCTGCCTGCGTTGTCATACTGTAGGAGGCTGACTCGGTTGGTGGGCTCCTACATTTATTCAGGTCGCGTTGGCCCGGCCAGGAGTGGGAGGGGTGCGGACGTGCGGCCGCCCAGCTGCTGACTCGACGTTCGATCTGTAGCGCGTGGAACTGATGACGCTGGCCGGTCACCGTGATGATGATTGTGACGCTGATGATTACGATGACGATGGTGTCGCTACAGGGCTTCCCCCCCCCCCCCCCCCTAGCGTGAAGCGCGGTAAATTAACAAAAGTAAATAACAATGCACGAAAAGGGACTATGCACTATGTACAGGTATGTACAGAAAGGGCCATAAGTAATGTATGTCCGCGTTCCATGTCCTTGGGTGGTCGTGATCAGTCTCGTAAGAGCGTCCGGTGAGTAGAAGCCGTCGGGTGGTCTTGGCTCGGAGTGGCGGAGGGGACGAAATAGCCGGCGGTTTTGAAGTCCCGAAGTGAAAGAAGCTAGAGCCACGGCCATGGTGTAGAAGAAATGGCAATGCTCCGAGAATCGGCGCTCCACGAGCAGCCTCTTGTGATGCGTGCACATCGGCGTTCGGCTGCCGGTTCGAGTGGGCTGATATCCTTGACATGGAAGTTTCGAGCGCGGTTTCGGGCTCAGAACTGTTCCGCAGGTTCGTAGCGCGTCCGAGGCATGACACCTCTGCTGAGCGCGTCTACAGCAAGACACGCGAGTGCCGAGTGCCGACGAGGGTTTGCACGGATCCGAAGCCCCCGTCGACCGGGAACGTGCCAAGGGCGTTGGGCAAGACGCCATTCACGGCTTGGGGGCGTGCACCGAAGGAGCCCCTGCGACGAAACTCGTTTTGGCGACTGCTGCTTAGGACGTCGGTGGCGACGTCGACGGCGCCGAATAACAGACTTTGTCTGGTCGGGAGATTGTGTGGCCGTGGTATGGTCATCCAAGTCACGAGCGGTAGCCCGGTTTCGCGGTGTTGGGGCCTTGGGTGTGCTGTCAACGTGCGCTTGTGCATAGATTTGTGGCCGTTGCGCTGGTAGCCAGAGCGACGGGATGTAGTCGTCACTGGTGGCATTTTCACGTCCTTGAGAATCCAGGTGCGGTGTTGACTGCAGCCGGACGGGAGACGCGAATTCGTCGTCGTTGGCGTTGGGAGCGACAACGTGAATCGTGGTGGACCTATCGTGCAATTCTGGCGGAGCAGGAGACGAGTTTTGGAATGATTGGCCGGTCACGGAGCAAAGTTGCTCACCGGAGCCCTTGCATGACGTGGTAGATATAGGTGTGGCGGGGTGTGACTGGTGGGCATCCGTGACGTCGTCGGCTGCAAGTCCCGTCCGCGTGGGTGAGGCTGCCTTGCTGGAGATGAGGTCCAGGGGGGGCGACACTACTGGCAGGAGACGACGCGGATGGTGCAGAGGGTACAATGCCCTGCGGCGAATCGTGCGTGGGCTGCGCGGGTACGTCCTCTGCTGGCGGTCGAGAGCGGTTGTCGCTGAAGCCGTAGTGCGTGAGCACGGCAGCACGAAGGTCATCGTAGGGGGTCGCGCTGGGCGATGGTAGGACGAGGACGCGGCAGACCTCTAGCGGAAGCGTCTCCCAGAGGATGGAGTGCTTCAGAGGCTGTATGCTGACGTGGTTGAGCCAGAGGGCAGCCTCGAACTTGAAGAACCATCCTCTTGGGTAGCGTGGCTCGAACGCCGGTATTGGCGGGTCACCCCACGTCGCCTTGTCGGTGTGCCGCTGGCCGAGGAACAGGCGCGGAACTCCCTGGTCACCACATGTAGGGAACGTCCGGGTCACCACTTGTAGGAGGCTGACTCGGTTGTTGGGCTCCTACATTTATTCAGGTCGCGTTGGCCCGGCCAGGAGTTTCATCGTCGTTGACTATGCGGCCTTTATGGTTTGAAGGAAATCAGTTTTCAATCAAGTAATGAAGGGGTCAGTTGCACGAACCGAACCCATGTCTTGAACGGGGAAGACCAATGTGCAACCAACTGGCCCGTGCCGGAGTTGCGTTTAACGGCTTAAAGTGAACGAAAGATAAATTAATGAATTCGCAAAAAAGGAAAATCAATGGTCAGGAAGAAACATAGGAAGAGTTGTAAGCATCAAACTTAATTGAACTCATGGGTGATGATGGAACACGACGGAAGTAAGCACTGCGTTCAATGGAAGGCCGGTAATAGAATTACGAGAGAGAAAAAAACGGCCATCGAGGAAGTTAATAGTTACGGTGAGAATAAAAGGCAGCCATCGTCGATAATGTTTTGATGGTATACAGTTCCAACACAAGTTATCAGTGCATTTAAAATGTTCGGAAAGAATAATTTAGCTGGTGCGAAGCTGAAAGGAAGAAAAATAAGTAAACTTTTTGCCAAAGCATGCGTACATCACTGTGTGAGAAGGAAAGCATTTAAAATAACTGAACAGTGTTTTATAATTTCTAAATGATAAATATTATTTCTTTAGTATACTAATACCATATAATTCGAATCTGCGATACTAAAGAGCCCATAAAATGCTTGTCTTTAACACAGCTTTCGTATTTTACACCTTATCCTGCGTCGCCTGAGCGGGATTTGAAGAAAACTGCTGCGGAGTTCCGAAGTCTTAGCCCACCCCTTTTGGTTCCAACATGTTTGTAAAGAGTATGTTTCGGCAGTTTTCAGATGTAACTAGTTGAATTAATACCGACTGTACATTTGCAAAGAATGTAGGGGAACGACGATCGTTCATAAGAGATGGAATTTCTCTATCACGAAGAGCCGAAGACAAGGAGATATAATATTTCCATAATTAATAACAACCTGCCTAGAGGGGGAGCGTGATTTGCAGAATTCAGGTACGAGTTGGTGGGGAATAACTGACGCACTCGAGACTTCTGCTTGACAATATTTTGTGAAGTAAATCGGAAGAGGACATGCAACAATGCTTAAGGAACTGTACTAAAAAAATCAGTCATTCGCTCAAAGGTAAACATGAAGAAATCAGCGTACCCTTCAGCCTGGGCATTGAAATCCTAGAAGGGGTGGGTGAACAAACTATCCTGCACAAGTTCCCAGTGCTGATCCAAACCGTGAAAATAAATCGGGCGTACATTTAGTATGAGCTAGGAAGCACTCGGCAAAGTACGCTTCCTCTCCCACTAAACAAATAGGTACGCAACCAATGCGTGCTTGCGGCGATCACTTATGGGGCACAAACGTGGCGCCCCATCAAACAACTGGAAAGAGATCTTGGCCGGCCAACCGAGCCACGGAAAGAAGAACGGTACGAGTGGCGCTTAGCGATAGGAAAAAGCGTCTTGGATTGGGGAAGGGAAGGGAACAGAAGAGAGTCAGGCGGAGTTGGCCGGGGCATGCAATTGGGAGAACTGACAACTGGTGGACGATCATCGGGGTAAGAACGGGTGCCGAGAGACGGGGCTAGAAGTTAAGGCTGGATGGCGGGATGAGAGCTATTCGTCTGTGAGTAACTCATTAAAGGGTGATGTGTTCCATAGGTATGCACGGGGGTCACATGGGTTGTGGAATAAAAAGGTGTTACGGTGTAGTACTGATTGCTGTACGTAGCAATCAAGCTCGATCTACGGTCGCTTCGTCTTTGTAAAGTAGGTTTTCCCACATTGGCTTTAGTGTTAATTCCTAATCTCTAGAAAATACCAAAATTTGAAGTCATAACAACTAAAATTGTCACGGTTTTTGTCTAAATGCGGCTTAAATGCGGTTCGGGGGATCTTTGGGCGACTGTGGACTTTATTAAGCCCTTGCTGTGAGTGCAGTGAGTTTGTACTCGCAAAAAAGAAAGCTTTACGCTCAATGGTACGCTTGTTACATAAAACGGATGACACAAAAATCAGGTTGACGAAGTAGCCGAGCACCCGGTCCTGGGTTTCGTGTCGGGACGAATTTCCCATCAGCCGGAAAAATTGAGGGCCCGTGATCGTTGGCGTCCACAGAATTTTTTCATGGGTAAAGAGCGAGCCGTGCATGGGTCATTCAGGAAAGGTGGCAAAAAACTAACTTGTTTTTTGCCACCAACTAACTAACTAACCTTAGGGCATTTGGAAACAAACGTAACCCTTTTTTAGGCTCAGCACCGATATTAACAATGAACCTTACGCACTACAGGATGGACCTCAGTTTCAAGAGGGGGGGGGGGGGGCACAATCCCCTTCTTGCGTCCCCCTCCCCTCCTTCTTTGCGGACTTCCATGCCCTAGTTGATTCTGTGCAGCCCAATAATATTCCGGTACATGCTGTATTTACATTTGCAGCTTTCTTCGAGTATCGCGGTGAGCTTGATATGGGAACTCATGATCGTGCGCATTAGACCTTAGTCTTACAGGCCGCTAGTTTGGCCTGCGTGTTTCTTGGGCTTGCTGGGCCTTGATGGTACGGTTGTGTTCGATAACTATTTGCAAGGTTGGACGCTTTTAACCCCAATGTTGGAACGGCCTTTGCAGTAATTTACTGAGGCCTTGGTTATTTCTCTTACCCTCAGCAAATTTGTCAATTAGCAGTGGCTCGGCCTTGGTCATAGCAGCGCACCTTCCCGAATCTACGTCCTCGCAGCAGTTCGGGGTATCCCGTGGGTTAAACGCCAATCTCCGGGCTCATTCAAACTTGTAAAGTAAAAAAAAAAACTGTTTCAGACTCTTGAACACGTAGTGACTGTTGTTGGAACAGTGCAACAAAGCAATAAAATAAGGTCTTAAAACGACGGTCTGGTATAAAAGTGACTACGAAAGTGCCCGCGTACAGGCTTGGCTAAGTCATAAAATAAGCCCATACGGTGTAAGCTAATCCGGATGCCTCCACCACAGACCACGGTTGGGTGCATTAATCCCTTTGGATTTGAATGATGAAGAAACGATTGCTGCCGCTATCAAAGTGGCGACGGATGGCTACACGAATTAAATAGCATGTTTGAAACCCTGGCTGGTTGAGTCCCTTATTCCGCTAGTTTTCGGTGCCCAGTTGTTCACCAAGGGGTGCAACAAAGGTCACGCAGCACGCCCTCGAGCTATGTTCAGGAGGAGGCCGTCGGTGTGCAGTGTAGCAACGAATCCTGTAACCGCGTCAACAGTGCAAGCGCGCCGTGCAAAGCGACACCGGGGCTCCTCGCCACGTCATCGGCGACCTCGTGTTGCAGCAGCCCAGCTTGTGGTGGCGCGTTACTTAATAACGGTGCGCCGCTGTGTCCCATCGGAAGGCCCTGAAAACATGGGTGTACTGTACCGGGCCGGCCCGTGGCGTCGGCGGCTGCGTAAACAGCGGAGCACTGCAGGAAGCAGCCACGCGCTCGTGCCGGGGCCACCTTGGGGTTCCATCCAGCTACTATCATGACGCTGTGTTGCCGGAACACGGGCGTGCGAGGGCTCGCGCTTCGCGGGGCCTTGAATGGCGAGTCCGAACCAGCCGCGGACGGCGCACGGGCGACGAAAATGCGCGCTGCCGGATCTCGGTGTCAGCTCCTTACGTCAGGTGGTGCGAGTGAAATGGATGCATGAACCGGTGGACCCCAGCTGCGGCGGGATTCGCGCTCTTGGCTGTGGCGAAGGTGCGTCGCTGCGCGGTCGTCGCCACGGAGATGAGCCACGCTGATTCTTCTCGGGCCAACGCGATGCTGTCGTGCTGTTCGTCGGCTGCGATGTGATGCACTGGATGCTTCGTGGGGTGAGTGGTTTGTTTCTATGCTCCCGGTTTACTTAGCTTGTTTCCCATCTCTATATTCGCGCTCCTGCTTTCTAACTGTTGCCTTAACTAGCGGATATGTCTCCTGCCGCTCCACGATGCATCTCGCGTAACTTGCAATCCTGGAGCGGGCATGTGGGCAGTCTAATAGAGGGCCTCAGTAGGACTACGAGTTACGAGAAATGCAAGCCTTCTTAAAAAACGTAGACATTTCACGTTCACAATGAATTTGATCTATTATCAAGTCGCACTTTATTATGTTTATATTTGTACCACTCTCGTGCCTCATTCCTGTTGGGCTATCGGGATACTCGAAATTAATTAATTAATTAATTAATTAATTAATTAATTAATTAATTAATTAATTAATAACTGTACCTATAAAACGAATTTGTTAAGTACGTTTTATCCTAGATTTACTCAATATTTGTCAATGTAAACACCCTCAACGTGAATGCGCGACAACCTTGAAAATTCGAACGTTGGCTATTATCGGTTAGAATATTCAGCATGGAATGTCAACGTAAACGACAGTGCGAGCGAAATGGAAATTTTATCATCGTATATACAGTTGGTGGTATTTTATCTTCCTGTCTTCTTGCTCATGCAACCTCGGGTATTTTGGCGAGACACAAGCGAGTGAGGCCGGAGGTATTGAACTCAGCCTCGTCCGGCGTGTTTAAGATTAAGTGAAATTGGGATTGGAGCTGAGGTTAAACTGAAGTCCAAGATCGGGAGCATCTTTTCTGTTTGGTGCTTTTCTATCATTTTATAATAGCTATAATTTAACGGACGCGGCAAGCATTTAAATTTCTGGCCTTTCTAAATGTGTGTGACAAAGTTGGGAAGTATCCCCCCCACTCCCCGCAGATATTTTCCATCAACTATTACAATTACCTATCTAGCGATGACAACTTTCCATGCCCTCTGATGTTGCTTCCGTGTACGTGGAACACTGCAGCAAAAAATGCTAGCGGAGATAGTGCGACAGTTAGCGATATGGCTCAAGTGGCCGACAATCGCGCATTCCACCATACCTGATGCTGGACATGACCTCTATAACAATAAGCAAGACAAAAATCCCTCACCCCTCCGTCCAACGACGACGATAGTTGAACGCGAAGCTTTCTCGTCAGGGATTACTAAGTTTTCATCTTAGTTTGATTTCTAACTCGCTCGCAGTTTGGACTTTTTGATCGCAGCGGCTTTGACTTTGTCCCTTCTCCATTTGATTTCGCGGGACGAAAGCTTCGCGTTCAACTATCGAAGTCGTTAGATGGAGGGGGGCTTCGATTTCGCAAATTTTGCTCGTCCATGCACCCCTCTCCAAATCAAACTGCTTCGACCGTGTCTGAAAGCGCAATAGGATAGACGTCGGCTTCATAACGCGAGGTACGCAGGCTCGATTCTGACCACGGGAAGCGTTTTTCTTTCGTTCACTTCACCCCCGATCATCATCATCGCCAGAGAAAGTTGCCTTTCCTGCAGCGCGTTTTCGATGCGACATATGCCATCAGTAAGAAATAAAAAGCTTCGCTTTAAAAACAAATTAGCAGGTTAGTACTAATTATCAAAAGGAATGCTAGCACCTACTGCAAAGTGTCCATTCCAAATTACGGAAGTGCGTCACTTATTTGCGGGAAGTTACTTCAAATGAGCAAATATAGTTGCTTTATACGCTAGAGGCTGAGATGAGGTTGAGTTTGAAGGGGTGCAAAGGACAATGCGGGACTGAGGTGGCGTCTGTGGGGTTCAACCTGCGTTGAGGTCAGCTTGCCGAAGCAGGCCTCACCCCAATAGTGAGGTCACGATCCAGAAAACTGATTTGAATTTGAGGTGCGGTCGGATCATTTTCTTACCACTGCCCGTGGTACGCCGCGTAAAGGGCTTATACCAGCGTTTTCCCTCTCTTTAGCGAGCCCGCTTCCCTTCGCGCCCTCTTCAGAAAGAAATTGTAAAGAAGCAAACCTAACAATATTAATAGTATGCCTCAGTAGGATACCAACACACTCAGTTTTTTGGAGCACCACGGTTGGGAAAAAAGAAAAAGATATACAAATAGTTAAAAGATGCGGGTAGTGTTCCAAATGTGTGAGAAATGTGCATATTTGAACCTTATAGGTTCACAATCAAATTTTGAAATGCCGCTACCGTTATTGCACGTTGTCATCTGCTTAAATATTTTTGCCGCTACGCAACGCCTCATTAAGAAGCGACGGTTCATTAGGGACACGAAGGGAGCCCAGCGCAGGCCCCTCCGGCCGCATGTTTTTCCACTCGATCGCATCCGGCAAACAAGTTTCACTTGGACGATTCGCCGCGGCACAACCGCTGGAAACGTGAGGCGAACCGACGACCCGTGTTGGAATGATAACGTTACGCAAATGTTGACTGACGCGGACACAAAGGGCGACTGCCGTCTGCGCGGGGCATCCCGCTGGATGAGCTGCCTATAAGCTCTTGCTAAAGACGTAGCCCACTGGCTTCGAGTGTGGCAGAGTCAAACAAAGCTTGGTTGTGGCGAGCATGCCGTCGGAGGTGTATCGGAAGAATCAAGAAGTAGCGCTAGGATGAGCTTCGCGGTTGGCAGGCCGTGGAGGAGACTTGGCCCCCCAAGTGCGTTATCTACCGTTGCAGTCATGCTCCCTGCGCCCGGTGTTGACAGGGCAGTGCTGATTACAAGCGAGTGACTGCTTCTTGTGTTTGCAGAGCGGAGACATTCTCGGAGCCCAGCAGCTAGCGGCGCCAGTCCGGAGATGGCCTGCACGGTGAAGAGCCTGCGCAGCCCCCGGCGAGAAATGACTTATGGCCTCGTCTTCCTGCTCGGTTTGTCGTTCATATCAGCCGGCCTGGCCATCTTTCCAACGTACAGTAAGAGCCTCGGACTCGGCTTCGTCGTTTGCGGTGTGGTGGTTTTCGTCACCGGTGCACTGCTCGTGGATTCGTGCGTCGCTCGCATGCGTGCCTCGAAGCAGTGCAAGCCGCCGGCCTACGAGGCGGTCGTGTCGCACGACGTGCCCGAAGACACGACGCTTGCCTGCCCGGAGGCTCTGTTCCCCGTGAGCGAGCCGCGCCCGGTGCGACGACACCGGAGCCTGCCGTCACCGTGGTGTGTCTGCGCTCCCCAGCGTGGCTTTGCCGGCGAACTCGGCGGCGTCAATGAACTCGGCCGTAAACACGGCGCGCAGCGTCCGTGGTGTAACGGGCCGGTCGTGTACACGCTGCAGCTACCAGCGGCAGGCCTGCACGGCCCGGCGGGCCGCTTGTTCTGGCCTGTCGAGCCGTGGCCGGAACGCGACGCTATCTGGGGCCTCGTGCAACCACCATATGTTTCCTTCGATGTGGCGGCCGTGCATCCTGCCCGCGCACGCTGCGAGGGCCCGGCCGGGAAGTCGCCGCCGAAAGGACTGTGCGGCGAGCCCCCTTCGTACGACGCCGTGCTGGCCGGCGACCGGCCCGGGGCTTCCCTGGCGTCCACCCCGGGCCGCCAAACGGGGCGTAATGACGGCGGCCGGATGACACGGGGCCGATCGTCGGCGCCCGAGCTCTTCAGCTCGCCCCTGTCGATTGGCGCGTCGTCGCTAGGCTGCTCGGAACGATAGTGTGCGTCGCGAGCTGCTGTGTCTCTCCGCGCCGGCAACTGCGAGCGCGGCTGTGCAGCAGCTGTTGCGTACGTGAAACAAGAGCATTTCCTTTGCTCTTCAAAACAGAGCGGCCGCTTATCGGCGAGCGCACAGCTGCGCGGCCGCCTTTGTTGGCTCGGGGCAGTGCTGCGTACGGCATCGCATCGGTGAGTCTCCCGCCACGCTTGACTCTTCCAGACTGTTGCGTGCGCACGCCAAGCTCGTGTCGCCTCTATTCACAAATCATGCCGGACGTGACGCGGGCACCCTCGTAGTAGAGCTAGGCGTTGGATGGAGGTCATGCTACCCATGTGCGGTGAGCCGGAACGCCAATGTCATGGTGATACATTCCGAAATATTGATCCGTGCTTGCGTCCTGCTATTTTAACGTGTCTCAAGTAATAGTTTGCGGAAAAGGTGTCCTGCCTAGCTGCTCACATTCGTGGGAATAAAACCCTAGGACGAGATGCTGTGCAGAATTATATACGACGTGGCCAAACTGTGCGTTTAGCAAGGCCGTGTGATTGGTCTCAATGCTACACCACTTTGTCTTTCTTTCTTCTTGTCTTTTATTGCTGCAGTATAAAAGCGACAAAATTAGGAAGTGGAGATCTGAGTACATGCATGTGCTTCTTTCATTCGTTAGATACCAGATCAATTCCATATTGGTTCGTCATCGTAATTAGAAAAGGCATTCCTTATGTACTTAAAAAATGAGATGTCACTACGTCATGTCCGTTTCACAGATTGAACTATGGTAGTCCGTAAACGCAAAGGTAGAGCTGATATCATTGTGAACTAAATAAAGTAAAAGGTGGTTATCTACACTGTCACTGCCATCCTTCTGCTCAACGCCACTGCACTCAATGCTGTAAAAAATATTATGACGTAGTTTGAAGGTCACAAGTGTGCAACTGCCATTTAAAATACCAGGAAACGCTATTTGTTTGCTGACGGAGGTATACACAAATTCGACTGCACTAATGGAACAACACGGCGCTCAGTCAAGCCCCTGACGTCACTCTCTAGTCTAGTGCAAATGTATGCTCACACTATAACTTGCATCTCTTGTCGGAACGTTTAACTCGATTAAATAAGCAAACTCGATATGTTTACGGTGTCTTAATCGTTCGTCATTGTAGACGAGCAGTGATGCAATTCACCCATGACATTTACAAATCAGAGGTTCTGGATGTTGTGATGATGTGATACATTTTCTGTTGTCTTTGCTTTAGTCACTTAAAAAGAAAGCAGTGCATTTTTAAGACACACGCTGTAACTGGGAATACTGGAACAGCGCAAAGTTAATGATGAAAAATGGCGAGCTCTTCCACATTTATCCACATCTTGGGGAGCGCAGTTGGCAAAGCAAACGTGAGGTCAGTAAGCGATGTGAATGAAGCTAAGCCTTGCGAAGATGTGGGACGCCAAGGTCCGGGAAAGAGGCCCCAAAGAGAGGATCTCCTGCCTAAATCTTGGCTGTCCGACACTTGCGGCGCGCGCAAAAATTCGGCGTGCTTTTTTGCTTGGCGCTTTCGCGCGTGTCGTTGACGTTGCGGAGGCCTGCCTCTCATCAATTTCGTTGCCGACAGAGAGGAGGATGACTGGAAGCTGTGACACGAGTTTGGAAGCTTGTATGTGTTGTGATGTTTCACGCCGCTGGGTGTCGCTGTTGTAAGTGGCGCCTGGCGTACCTTGTTAACTCACTTTTTGTCTTGTGTTTCATGTGCCGTGAATTATTCAGTGTCCGCGCTGTCAATGTGCATAAATGAAACGTATCTTACGCTTGACTTATTTCGGGGTTCGGCCTACTTTCCCTTCCTCTTTTCCGGGAACTAGCAACGTTATCATTTTTTTTTCACCGTTATGCTTACACCCGCATTTTATTTTTTAAGCAGAGTTAGCAAGAGAGCCTGAGCGAGTAATTTTATTAAAGAGAAAAGAAATGGCTGACGATACTCCCTAATGCGAAATTTGAGCGCAGCGAGAACTGCAGTCTTCTCGGCGACAGCGCGAAGCTGCTGTCTCAGGAAATGATCGCGTCATCAGCGAACGTGTGACGGCGCGCGGTGTACTCTGGCGTTCTCTCGTAGCGCGTCCCCGCCAGGCAGCATGTCTCGCGCGCCTCGCCACGCCGCCCTCCCCCCTCAAAAGATGAGGAAGAGATGAGAGTATGACTACCTATGTACACGCAAGATATGAATGTATGTACAGTCGGCTCTTGATAATTTGAAGTCGCGTAATTGGAATCTTCGGTTAATTAGAAGTGATGTGCTGGTCCCGGCAATTTACATGCAATAACTATGGAAGAAGTCACTCGGCAATTCGAATCTAAAACCCAATATAACAGTTGATCGGAAGCTGTTTCGAATAAGAAGCATCAAAGTGGCCGTCTTTTCTCCTCGACAGAGTTCCAAATTTCCAAGCGCAAGAACAGTGCCGTGTTCTGTGCTCATGTCGGCGCCATCCTCTGTTGCGAACAGGCGTTTAGGAATAAGTCTCAACGTGATCTCAACTATCATGGCAGCCCGTGTCGTACGCTCTATTCGGCGACGAAAGTCGACATTCTGAACGAACTCAAGAAGGGAGGCCTATTGCAGACTAATAAGAATGCCGTTTTTGTGCCACTTGGAAATTCGGTTTATTTCAAGTGTTTTGCGGTCCCCATGGACTTCCAATTAACGGGAGTCGACTGTATTAAACTATATGAAGTTCGTGTAAAACAGTTCACCAAGACGGGGCCTGATATACGATTTAGCTGCCAAGTCACTGCATCGCAAAAAAATGTCATGCCGCGTGTGCACGCGGCAAATAAGGACAAGGACGCAGCCGGATGTCCTCAGACCTAATCCAGTCGTGTAAACGGGCCGATGGTGTGGCTGACTTCCCTCGCGGATTCGCGTGGCACAGGCAGCAGCACAGAACGTGTGGAATGGTCTTTGGAACATGGCACGTTTCATAGTCGGGGCCACTCGCACCACCGATGAGGTGCTGGTAGCGGCCGATAAAGGCAATACTCACAGGCACAGCGATTCAGCGTCGCGTGGCTTCACTGAGCACCTGGGAGAAACCGAAATCTACAATCGCGGTCACGTCGACGGTGCCTTCTATGTGGCGCTCGGGGCAGGTCCAGCATACTCGTGGTTGCGCCGCGGAGAATAGCAGAGGGAAAAGCGTTCGGTCTTGCGAAGGGCAGGCGTGCGACAAGAGCGCCTATATACTGAAGCCTTCTTTGCCTCCGTGCCAGCCCAGACCGTATACCACCAGATCACCATGGCTTGGTGCCCACACCATGGTAAGAACAGAGGCTTGTTGCAACGCAAAATAGCACGCACTCATCCTCCCGCAAGACGCACATAATATGGACCATGTTTCAGAACAGCACCGAGGACCTGGAGTGCTGGCTTTGCGGCCCAGAACAGGGTCCGTGCTTCAGGTTGTTCACGGGAAATTAAGCGGATCGCCTCCCTGGTGGCATTCGATTCAGTAGCTCTGAAGACTATCCTGAGGTTCAGGGTGGGGCGCCGGGTAATGCCCAGGATAGGAATCACCCCAGCCGGAGTTGACCTGGACTCAGCCACCCCCCCCCCCCCCCGCACACACAAACACAACACACGCACACACGCGCAGGCACATACAGACGAACACGCACACACACACGCACACACGCACGCACACACAGAGAGAGAGAAGAGAGAGAGAGAGAGAGAGAGAGAGAGAGAGAGAGAGAGAGAGAGAGAGAGAGAGAGAGAGAGAGAGAGAGAGAGAGAGAGAGAGAGAGAGAGAGAACAAACTTTACTACCCAAAGGACCTAGGTCCAGGCCCTAGTGGTGGCCTGCAGTTACCGGGGTCTGCGAGGTGTTCTCAAGTATATGTTTGCGCGGATCCGGTGCACATGTTCACACAGAGCGCCCTGGGCAGCCTGTATGTTCATTGTCGGCGGGGGAGGCAGCCAGAGTTCCCCCGATGTGATGCAGGCGAGAGGTGGAGCAAAGGAAGGCCGGGTGAACCACAACGAGACCGGCGGATGGACGAAGGAGTAATGGATGGGTACAGAGAACAGTCATGGGCGAATTCGCGCACAGCTCCGGCATATTTGTTTGTCAACAACGCTAGAGTCAGCTGTTTGAAGGGGCAAACAATACTGGGTAATACTCGTGATGGAAATGTGTATCGCGGGTTTTGATAGCACCAGCGGAGAATTCTGAGAAACCATCGTTGGTGTGGAACCTTAGATAATTCTGTGTTCGCGATGTTAAAGGGTGAAAGGGCTGACGCAAAACTGATTCCCGAGCACGTAGTCGGAAGAATCGACAAAGGATCGTGTGCATGTCTCGTGAGACAGGCGACAAGTTAGGTCATTGTGATTATACTGTAATCTTCGTCCTTATCAGTCATGTTAGAAACGGAAAAGCCATACGTATAATTGTTGTTTTTCTATTTCAACACGAAGTTCTGGCGGTGTGAGAAGACGAACCGCCCTTCACTCGTTATTTTAACGCAGACTTTGTATCAGTGAGACCAATAACAAATAGAAAATACTACTAAAAATCTAGGATATTTCTAGTCCTTATAGTTCTTAAAAAGAGTGATGGGCTGTATGGCAAGGATGGACAAAACTCACTCTGTTAACACCACCTAGGTGGTGTTGACTCTACCCAACCCGCAGTCCAGAAGGTCGCATTGCGTGGGCTTCCTGACTGCAGACGCGTGCCTCCATCCGCCATTGCGCTCGAGAAAATTTAAGGCGGGAGGTCCGCGGATGAGACGCCCCAGTTTAGCGCCACAGGAAAAACAAAAAAAAAAAGTGGGTTTTGCGGAATAATATGGAACGTTAAACCCAGCGTGGGTGTTCATGACCCAAAGGAAAAATATTGAGCACACGTCTGACCGATCTGCTAGTGAAAGACCTTTGCGAATGCATGGTCAGCCTAAAAGGGTTTCTGAAAATTGTTCCCACGCACACGAACGAGAAGACTGCTACTTCTAGCGAGGATGCCTTCCCTGCCCCACTAGAATGCGTGATGCTACGAACGCTAAAGGGTAGCCTCTGCGGTGCAGCCAGGCCCTTGTAAAACGGCTTGTTTGCGCTGCGCAATGATACAACACAAACCGCATGTTGGAAGTCAAATGGTGTGCTGAACCTCAACATGCGCCTATCTGCATGACAGAAAAGGCGAGGAGAGACGTGGTACGTAGAACAGGCAAACAGGAGAACTTTGGGCATTGTGTAAAGGAGACTCACGAGGATTTTCCTGAGCAACAGTGTTGCTACACCGACAAGGAGGCGTGAGGAGTAAACAATACTTAGCGTCACTTTGGCATGTGCCCGGCGCTATCGTCACAGAAAACGCTCAGGCATAAAGTTCCTCTCTTTTTCCTTCTCCGCAGCTTTCGCGTAATAAGAGGGATATGAAATGACCTCACACACAAAGAAACCGTTCAAGTTGCTAGCACTTTTTTTTTTGCCAGGGGAGTGGTCTCGCTAACGTGTTCGGGTATGCCAAACACGGGAACTAGCCGTTTAATATGTCGTACACGTTTTATAATTTGCGAACAGCATTGTAACTCTACCGAAATTTCCGCTATATCTATAAGCAGGAGATACCAGGTCTTACGTTTACTCAGCGGCTCGGTGTAGCTACCAACTTCCTAGAAAAAAAAATTAGTCGAGATAAAAGCGTCTAAGTGGCGACTTTTTAAAATACATCTAGAAATTAAACTATTTTGTAGATTATTTTGACATCCGTTGCTGCGCTATCCAATGTCGTAATAAAAACTCAGTGTGAGCATTCGATCATCGAGAATGTCTGGGCAGAACCCCCGTCATCTGCAAAAAATGTCCTGCTGTGAGGAGAAGTTCTAAATACCGACCCTACAGCCGCAAGAGAGCGTTGTAGTTACTTGGCCAACGGTATAAGCGAGAGGAGATACCAGGAGGCGAAAGGGACGACAGGCGCTTTACGCTTCCTTGGATTTAGTATTATCAGTCACAGTAAAGTATCAGAAGATCGCCGTTCAGAACTTTCAACTATTTTCGATTAAACTTTAGCAAATGAGTCCCTCTAGCTATTAAAAGTTTGTTTGTTTGATTGATTGATTGATTGATTGATTGATTGATTGATTGATTGATTGATTGATTGATTGATTGATTGATTGATTGATTGATTGATTGATTGATTGTAGGGTTTAACGCGTCGATGCAACGCAGGCGATGAGGTGCGCCGAAGTGGGCAGCTCCGGATTAATTTTGACCACCTGGTGATCTTTAACGTGCGCCGAAATCTCGAACACACGAGCGTTTTTGCTTTTCGCCTCCATCAGAAAAGCGGTCGCCACGGCCGGAGATTGAACGCGCGTCCTCGTGCTCAGAGCAATTAGAAGTTACCATCTCGCATGTTGCCGGTGTACGTATACAGTACCAAAATTTTCCCGTGTATTTCCTTACCTACGAGGAACACAAACTGCCCTATTCCTGTCAAATATTTGTCATTCATAACCCATTCATATTTAGACAATGCAGCCAGAAGATGATATATAACGAGGCTTATACTAGGCATAAGAAATTACAATCAGAGCTGCTTTGTAAATGTAGCTGCTCAGTTTTTGTTGTGTGTGTGGGCTCTGTTTTGGCTACTTTTTAACAAACTCATCGAAAAACGCTTCATCGAATTTTCCGTTATTGTATTTACACTGTAAGCCCTCGTAGGCCGTCTTCACCACACTGCTCCACAATGACTTACCGTAGTGGTCTAGTTAGCACATTCGGCGAATGTCGAAGCCCAGCATATGCTTTGACTAAAATAATGCATGTGCGCGGAGACGACAACATACAAGGCGTGCAGGGCCTTTTGAATTGCGCAATGTCCCAGCGCAGATTTCCCCTTTTCATTCATTTTTCTCAGACACTGCCTAAGAGGGCACCGAGGCTAAAGGCAATATAATGCTCGGGCACGTCATCCTGGGATTTTACACACCAGGGCCACTTTGATTGGTCATTCTGGAGCAGTGTGGCGACGACAGCCTAGTGTATCCCGCATGTTTAGAAAGGCATCGAACCCAGTGGTGGCCGTAAAGGTTACACAGCTTCCCTCTCTTCCCCATATAGAATTCCGTCCTAAGATATCGTCCCTACTATAAACGGCATGCAAGCAGTATACCTGCATTGCACAGCAAATACATTGCGGACGAGTATTGCATTTAGAGAACATTTTGGTAACTAAATCAGGGGCTGAATACGTATATTAAGTTCCCATTGAACTCGCTCTCCGTATAATTGGACATATGCGGGGCACAGCAGTTCAGAAAATAGGCCCACGTTTGACGAGTTTACAGTATTGCCTCCAGCTGTGAAACATACCGTTGACATGCGTCGGCGGCTTTCCTCGCTGCACGAGCAATACTGCAACGTCCGTCTAAGTTTATAATCGCATGTTCGTCCAGTGGCCGGCTGTCCGGTCGGCCGGCTGGCCAGACTGACTGTAATAATTCGTCGCCCACCGGGTGCGGTGAGGAGGCCATGGGGATGGCAGAAGGAAGTCTGCCAGATATAGGAGTTGAAGGCAGTTCGAGCTCAGGGGCAATATTACTCGCGTGTGAGCTCTGTAAATCTTCAAATCAATGAGTAAATGGTAGCGTCACTTACTGCTCTGCAAGAGTCACTGTAATGCTTTTAAAAAACTTATTAAACATTTCAAACGCCTTCTCGAACACGATCGATAAGCGCGTCGAGTCCTTAGATAAAGTGGCGACGAAATACCGAGGGTAAAAGCTAATGCTTTGGGCCATGACATAACTTACAAACTCGCCCGAAGATCTTTTCCTTTCCCACGTTATTCAAAGTCCGACGTTAAATATCCCCAGGTGATCTAACTAAATCCGTAGTCCGCGACGGCGTGACCCAAAGCACAAGTACAGCTTCGGCGCGTAAAATCCAACTTTAATTTAAACTACGGCTTTCGGGCCGCTTCCAGGCCCCAAGGAAATAGAGAACGCGTTTATCAGCCCCGCTTCAGGGCCATTTTTAGTGCTGGCTTTCAGTAATTGTACTTATTTCTGCGTAGCAGTTACAAATCTATACCGGCAAAGTAAATCCAGTGTTTTGGAGTCCTGTAGTGCGGCCGATGCCGACCGATTGACAATTAAAGTATGGTCCATCTTTTTTATTGCGCACAGTAGGCACCGATGAAGCCGTAAAGTGCAGTAAAAGCGCGTTCAAAAATAGCGCGTGAGCAAAAAAAAAAAAATGGTTACCATTCCCCCCGCGAAAGTGGATGTCCAGCGCAGCTGTTGTAAACCACTACACATGCTGGCGGGGGAGGGCGCGAAATGTTCCCCGTTGACTCGGCGGGCTTGTCGCTTGCACTCGGCTTCTCTGGCGGCAAATGCTGGGTCCTGACGCGTTCGCTCGCCGTCTTGGACAAGAACTGCTGGGTCCTGCCTAGCCTGAAGCATGCGCTAGCCTTCGAATGACGTAATTACCCCATCCCCTTTCTAGAGCAGCTGCAAACCTAATCTTTACCAGAACACATGGGGAGGGTTTCCATTGTTCACCGGCGTTTTATCATCCATCATGCGGTGTGGATGCTTGATTTGTGGTTTTTTCTTAACACGAATACTGAGCTCTATGCTGCACGCCTGATTGGTCTGACGCATGCGCTCGGCGTCTTGGACGAGAACTGTTGGGACCTGCCTGGGTTTTTTTGTTTACAACGCGAAACTTTCCGACCAAAGAGAGGCTAACGGCTTCGCTGTAAAATAGATAGCCAAAATAGCAGGCGCAATGCAGAGACGTGCGATTGCATATTTAGCACGGCTTCGCTTTCCAGCTTTTGCGGCTTGGTGAAGCCATATCACATTTTGCATGGCCGCAAAGTTCACCCGAAATAGCCCGTAAAGTGATATTTTCCCTCGATAATGCAGCGAGGATACTACGACGGATATCTTTGCGGGACGAGCGTCACTTGAATAGCATACCACGGAAGTGAGTGTGAAAAAAAAATAAATAAATAAACGTCAGATGCAAATGCAGCCGAAGTATGGCCTACATTTTCTGCCCTTTTGGGGCAGAACGAAAACAAAGTGGGCTTGAAACGCAAAGCCCCTGCAATATGGCGCACAACTGGATCTGTTGTGCCTGCGTATCAACGCAGCTTCCAGCCGGATTTTTTAAATCGGCCACTGAAAACAGGGCGTGAAGTAGGCGTCAAAATACGTCCGATGACAACGATGAATTTTAGCCGTGTGCTCCAGTTCAAAAATACGCATTGCCTGAGAAAGCTGCGGCGTGCGATGCACCTGACGGTTTCCAGCACCCGCTTTCCATCTCGTGATTCGCGACATTTTCGTCTCTTTCAGGCAGCCCGCCATAAACGTGCGCGAAGACTATAAGTGCGCCGCAGCTGCCAGCTAATCTTTAAGCCATGAGGCCGCCGTCGGCAACATAGCTCATGGTGAGAAGGGCCACACTGGCCACCAATGGTTGCTTATTTATCAGCATAGACACCGGGTTCGGAGGGGCGGGGGTATTATTGTTGCCCCAAGTTATTTTTAACATGTTGCGTAGACATAATTATCTCATTGGTCGCCGAGAGCACACCGCATTGCGTTTTGGGTAATAAGAGTGAACACCAATTAGTAAGTATTTTTACACGAAGCAGAGGGTTTACTACATTTCGAGCTCCATCACAACATAATCCCCTTCCAGTCCTCTTGCCAAGCCACGCAATGTGGGTGTGGTGGGGCTACTTGCTATCCAAGGAACTTGGTGAAGAATGGTTTATTGCAGGGTAGCATCGCCCAGCATAAAGATTCTGAGGTAAAATATGAGCCTTCAATTTTTTTATTACACTACTTTTCAAGGAGCGTTCTATTTCTTTGCACTAAAAAAACAACTTTCTGCGGGCGTATCACTGTGTCAGCATCCTCAATGGTTACTGCTTGGCTGACTGTGTATATTGAGTAGCTTCGTTGACTACTTTTCTTGCGGAGAAAGCTTAAGCTCAGCTCATTTCATTTTCGAACAAAATTTAGCCGCTGCCGCGAAAGTTTGTCGTTTGCACACACCCACAGAGGGGGCTTGATATGGGTGGGGGTTCTTGACGGTGAAGGAATTAAGGGACAGTTAATTTTTAATGACGATATTAAATGCGGTGGATGCTTCAAATTGAAAATAAAAACAAAAATAAAAAATTATAAAAATAAAACAAAATAGATAAGAAAATTATTGACACTGATTTCGGTGAAATAATTCTACGATGAATATGTTAAAGCACCAATTAAAATGTTATCGAAAAATAAATCACAAATGCACCTTGAATTGTACTTTTACAATAATTCATGTTTACGTCCTGCGCAGTCATCAGGTCGCGGTCCCAACAAATGCAAGAAACAAAACACGATTCTTTCTAACAGGCAATTTACCGCGCTTCTAATTTGATTGCCTAATGCAATTTGGAAAGACTACAGTTTTATCCTGGCGGACAAACACGGGGCTGCGTCTCTGATGGTGGCTTTTCCGAACCGGATGATGCAGCTGTAATGGCTTAGATGCGGCGGCTTCATTTTGGTTGCATTAAAACTGCGAGTACTAATTATCCATGATACAGCTTGAGATAAAACTCACCATGATTATGTTTCCGTCTGAGCTGTCAAACGTCATTTACTTTGTTTCGGGGTAGTTACGATAAAACTACAATTAGAGCCCATTCCTGTAACTATAATCTTCCCGTAGAAGCCCATGTACCTACAGTAGCGGAAATTCCCCAAATGTTAAAACTACAATATGAACTACCTAATAATGAGACGTAAATGAAACTCAGCTCAATGGCACAGTCATGTTAACGATCAGTTGCCGGGGATTTTTGTCAAGATATCTACATTGATTAAGAGGAGCTTTCGCATGAAAATTGTTTTTGCTGCATAGTGTTTTTGGTATAGGACGGCGACAATCATGACGATTACTACGGCACGTAAAATTCCGTACAACGTGCCGCTAACAGCTTCGCTGTAAGACACGGTGAAAAACAAAATGGTGGGGAAAGGTGGGAAGATTTCAGCAGGTAAGTCTTCCCGTAGCAACGGCATAACTGTGCAGGTCAGACGTTACTGCACGCATTTATATCCACGGCAGTGGCCGCCAAGTAAGAGGGTTGTTTGAAGGGGTAACTTTAAGCCCAATGCATCCAACGTATCGCAAAGAGAAAAAAAAAAGGAGAATGAGTAGTAATGAATTTTATTATAGTTCATGCGGAGGCTTACTAGTCCCTAGTCCAATCGGCCATCTGACCGCAGCCGTTGAGGTGTTGGCGATCGCAAAACAAAATTTATTTTTACGGCAATGCGAGTCAATTGAAGAAAGAAATGCTGCATACACTCTGTCTCGTTGCACCAGGCCCACAAAGTGGTGGGTACCAGCTGTTGAGATACCGTGTAAGTCAGTCTATAGAGGGAACATCAGTACTGCGTGTCACCTCCTTCGTCTTATAGCGCGTTAGCGAGTATTATTTTTGCTAACCTAGGCGCCTGTGCTCACTCCTTGTGAAGATAGAACACTCGGCCGATTGACGAAGTCGCAAAAATCTAGTGAATCCGGCCGCCGCTACATACGGCCAGACCCGCATACGAGGGCAATCGGCCACCCCTACAGGCGCACCCCAGGCAGTAGCGCTACCCAACGAACAGTGCGTGCTGTACCCTCCCATCTTACCTTGGCTATGCGCCAATATCCCCCTACCCCGTGTCAGTCTGGGTCCGCCTCTACATACGCCGCTGGAGGCAGGATCGGGTTTAACTCGCGGTTTAAAGCAGTCTGACAGTTCCCTGTATCATTACAGGTGCACCATCATCATCATACACAGCCCATTCGTGTCTACAGCAGGACTAAGGCCTCTCCCGGAGGTTTCCAACCGCTCCTGTGGTTCACTTTTTGGGTCCATTCTGTGCCCCCAGATATTCCTGTTTCGTCCCTCCATCGGGTCATTGACCCCCCCTCCATAATTTGTTTGGTGCCTCTCGGTATCCATTCCGTTAAACGGGGGGCCCAACGGTTGACCGTGATTCGCATTTAATGACCTGCCGAATCCAATTTCTTACGCTAAATTTACGCTAAAATATCTTCGACCCGAGGTTGTTCAGGCAACAAGTTCTCTTACTCATTTGTGAACCTCAGGATTCTTCTTTTGATGGCTCTTCAAGCCGACCTAAGCTTTCTTCCGAGGTACCTAGTCGACCACTATAGTTTCCGGCCCGCATGTGATGACTGGAAGAGCATTACTTGTATACCACTGTTATTAGTGGCACAATTAGCTTGATGCTCATGATTTCTGAGCACTTCCCGAAGGCAACTCAGGCCATAAAAATGCTGCGCCTAAGTTCCTTGTCATGGTTTCCATCAGCACCGGAAGCTTTTCCAAAATAGCTATATTCAATCAGTTGGTGAAGAATTACGTTGCTTACACTGAAGGTGCGAAACCAAAAAAAGGACGCCATCCCGCCCCGCGAAAGTGTATGTCCAGCGCTGCTGTTGTAAACCCCTACACATGCGGATGGGGGGATGGTATGAAATGTTACTCGTTGTCGCGGCGGGCTGTCGCTTGCCCTCGGCTTCTCTGGCGGCAAATGCTCGGTCCTGACTCATGCGCTGTGCGTCTTGGGCTACAACAGCTGGAAACCGTATGGGATCACGCATGTTTTTTTTTTATTTACTGCACTGCCCATTTTCTTGACCGGACAACTACAACGACAACACCAAGGGCGCTTTTTCGCAGAATAAGCAACAAATTCCATCAAGCTAGAGTCCTTAAAATATGGATTTTAAACTAAATGACTGCGCTCATTGCGTTCATAATGCAACGCATTTCTTCGCCTCCAAAATATTCCTGCAATAAAGAGAGCCGTTATGGTGATGAGGGGGGACGGTGTTTTTCCCGCAGAAAATTTCCCGCAGTATAGGTAGCATCGACACTTGAATCATCATAGGTGCAAACAAACGCGTTCACAGACGTGCGTTGTTCGGACGAATGTGCGCCAAATGGCTTCAGCGAAAGAAAGTTTTCGGATATATTGTCAATTTCCTCGAAAGGCCACAAGGACGCGTGTCTTAATAGCGCGTTTACGCGGTACACTGCCTGCATGAGCATGCATATATCCTCAATTGCACTGTCCCACGAGTATCAACGTTTTGCATTTCGACCACAATACACCAAGTCATTTGGGCTTGATTTTTCCTATCGGAGGCCACTGCGGATGCGGTACTAGTGCTCCACCGACATTTATAACAGCGTGTTTTCACCAGCGCAAAGGATATTTTGAGAGGTAGCCGACTGTGGACCGATTGAGCTGCCTAAATTAGAAACGTGTAGCCGCAGGTGCAGATTTCCGGCTCATTGCAGGTCTTTCAGAAGGAATTACTCTGGAGTTGTTCAGTGTCCCGCAACGCATAATCGCACAGCTAATATTGATGGCGAAAGCTTGCTTTGTGCGCCGTTTCGAGTGTAGCAAGTTGCTCTACCACGTTCCTACTCATGGAAACTATTAGAGCTTTGAATTTGTAGCAGTAACTTTTGACAACGAGTTGCACAAACGAGTTGCACTTCTGGAAAGCCATTTTACAGTGTTCATACCCAATTCGACTCTTTGCTCTGGGCGAAACAGCGTTTTCCTGCAGTTGATTTACTAGGTTCCTGAACTGTCCGCCTTTTGAACGGAAAAATTGGTAATTACCAAGAAAGAACATACAGGCACCGCACTACTGATTCATTCTTAATGGCCTGTATGAAACTCTTGGCTGATCTTTTTTTTTTTTTTTAATTTTGGCTTCCTGTATAGATGGGCGCAACAACCACACGTCTCCATGGCCGCGCCCTCAATATTAGGGGAAAAGGATAGGAAAACTGTATTAACACACTACTGGTATGAAATCCGCACTAAGGAATTCAAAAGACTGGAAGCGTCGTGTATTCGATTAGCCCGCCGAATTAATAACATTTCTAATGCATCAGCACTGTTGCGGCAGCGTTGCTGGAGGCGTCGTCGGATATACTTGAGGAGAGCGGAATCCAGGGACGAGGGAGAATACGGGGCTCGAACGTAACAGTGGCGTTTGTTTACACGGCGACGTACACATCGGAGGTTGCCTCTCTCTAGAAAAACCAAGTCAGAATGGTTTCGTCCTTTCAGGTCGAAATGCGAAACATTTGAACGTGTGCGGCGGTGCCTTTGAGGATGTGTGAAGCATGCAAACAACGCATACCGCGTAAACACATTATCAAAACTGGCGGCTCCAGGACCTGCTCGGGGAATCGACAAAACATCCGAAAAGTTTTCGACGAAGTTTCTTGGCGCACCACTTGTCCGCACAACACATTACAACGGTCGTTGGATGCGTTTCTTTGCACCTTTGATGAACAAGATGACGATGCAGAAAGATTTTTGTTTTTGCCGATCACTCCTACGTGAACAGTTGAACGTCTTGTGTGAGAACGCAAAAGCGTAGTTGACGAAGTTGAGACATTTAATCGTTATGATAGCGTAAGCGTAGACCATTGTAAGAAAGAGAGCAACAAAAGAAGAAAAACACAAAACAACCAAACAGAACAAAAAGTCGCTAATTTTGCTATGATAGCAAAATCTGGCGACCATCGTCCGTCACCGAATAAAAGAGGTAATATAAAAACTACTACAAAAATAAAAAAATAAAAATGAAATAACGAGATTGCAAAGGTATACCTCATCTAACCTCATCAAAGGTCATCTAGCGTGCCCACACGCTTAACAAAAAGCAAGCAAAAAACAAAGAAATGAACGCTGCCTGGGCTGACATGTTGCTTCAATGCAACCGAGGAAATGCAAGCCTGTACAATTTAAACAGTACCGAAAACTAACCAACTTGCGAAATCGCAAAGGCCTAACTAATTTAGCGCCCTTAAAAAACGAAACTATGACTAAAATGTATATAAAAAATTGAAAATTGAATGAAAGAAATTACAAAGCTGTATCTTACGGCGCCCTCAAGGATAGCTAAAAAAATAAACTCAAAATGAACTCCCGGAATCAAAGCCCGAATCCAGCACACTCAGGCGGTTGGTTAATTTTCTTTATAACAGCAGCGTATTTGCTTTCTTCGTTGCAAATGTTGTTGAAAGGCGATAGCCTTGTGCGTCCACTGCCGTGTAAATGCCTCTCCATTTTTTCCCCTTGCATTCCTCCCCCGCGCTCCTCCCATCACGAATGCTATAAATGTTGGTTCAATTCTGTCCCGTTTTTCCGATTTAGAACTTGTCGCGCGCACTCCGTTAGTCTTTTTCTTTGTGTTTTAGGGGCGAGCCCCTCAGGGGCTCGGGCTTCCGGCGTGTCCTACCGTCGTCGTTGTCGTCGTCGTCGTCGTCGTTTCATGTAGTCACAACACTAAAACACCGGGACAGTCGTGTTCCAACGCCTCGTGCTAGAATGCTTCGTTCTTCAACAACACGAGACTTTTACAGCAAAGCTGTATTCCTCTACCCTCAACGGATTCATCTCAGTGGGCAAAAACGCCAAGGCGCCAAAAATACTCTTATACACTGCATGCGTCGCTCCTCCTCAGGTTTCACGTTAGTGGAGATGGCCCTTTTTTTTTTTTTGTGGTATTGCGTAGCATTCTTTCCTGAGTGCCCCCATGGCCAGGACGGAGTAACGCCCTGAATTTTCACAAAAATGCATATTTCGCGGGAGTTACACTTTTAATCCTTATAATTGCGTAAATGGAGATAATTGGTCAGACAGAATTTTGAAAAACCAAAAAATAAGAAAACTAGAAATAAAACGCTTGCGCATGCCGGTACAATATCCTTGTAACAGCGCAAAGAGACGAGGACGAGGCGTAGACGGGACACAGCGAAGACTAATAACAGGTGTTTATTGCAGAAAATTACTTATATACAGAAATTGAAGTATTTCTGCATAGTAATTTTCTGCAATACACACCCGTTGTTAGTGTGCGCTGTGTCCCGTATTTCTGTAAATAAGTTATTTTCTGCAATAAACACCTGTTATTAGTCTTCGCTGTGTCCTGTCTACGCCTCGTCCTCGTCTCTTTGCGCTGTTCCAAGGAAAATGGAGAACCCTGTAACGCCTTGCAGCTCCCCAAAAAATGCATATTTCGCAGAATTTCCACCTTTAATCGTTGTAATAACGTAAATGGAAACGATTGGTCGTACATAATTTTAAAAAACCTGAAAATAAGAAAAACAGAAAAAAATAGTGCAAATGGTGAACCGTGTGAACGTCCGGCATGAATGAATGAATTAATTTATTGTAAACAAGGAAAGGAAAGACCACCAGCAGGCGTAGCTTGTCTCACCTAAGGGTGGACACCGGAACGCCTGCTGGTGTGGGGGGTGTGGGGAATGGGGAACACAGTTGTACAGGAAAGGGAAGATAGAGAGGAGAGGATAAATGTAAAAATGTATACAGGTCTAACAGGAGATATACATATATGCAATGTATACAAGGTAAACACTAAAATACGAAGAAAAAAACTAAAAAAACACAAGAAAAAAAAAACAAAGCACACACACACGTGCACAGTTTAGTTTATGTGGGGAGAAAGCGGAGAGCCGGGAGGAGTCCTGAGGCGTCCAGGTATAGGACCCCAGGGCCTCATGGACTCCGTCCCGCTCTCTGGCGGCCACATAAATTCTTCGAGGGGCCGAGCCCCTCCCCCGAAGGCGGCCAACAGTTCCTGCATTTCACAAAAATGCAGATTAGGCAAAAGTAACTCCTGTAATCATTATAATAGCGTAAAATGAGATAATTGGTTGGTAGGAATTTACAGAATGTAGAAAAACAAAAAAAAATGGCTGTAAAGAACTCACACTCTAGACAAGCGGCTTGAGAATGCTACGCATTAGCAGACAATTCTCTGAATTTCTGCAGATTTTTTGTATTACTTGGAACAGCACGAGAGGAGATTTTGTTTTAGTCGCTGTTTTATTCCACTTCTCCATGACACCGTTCTTATCGCGTTTCTTTTTCGTTTACCATAGTAGATGCCAACCCAAAATATAGCCTTAATAGATTGATTGTGGGGTTTAACGCTCCGACGCTTCACAGGCGATGAGGCGCGCCATAGTGGAGGGCTCCGGATTAATTCTGACCACTTAAACACCGAACCGCCGTGTGTTCGAGATTTCGGCGTACGGTAAAGATCTCCAGGCGGTCAAAATTAATACGGAGCCCTGCACTACGGCGCGCCTCATCGCATGTGTAGCGTCAGCGCGTTAAACCCCACGATCAATCAATTTTGAGCCCCTGGGGATCTTTAACGTACGCCGATCGAAATATCGAACAGACGGGCGTTTTCGCTTGTCGCCTCAACCAGAAAAGCGGCCGCCGCAGCACAACGCCTTAGCCAAAAATAATTAATTAAAAGAACGCTAACATTCTGGGCTATGTGCTTTCATTTTGCCTCAAATATACTTAAGGTTTCATTTCCGGTGAAAACTTCTGTCATGCCTGAGCCCTGCCAGTACATACCTTGTGGAAGCATTCTTTTTACGGCTTTTTTTGTTATTATTATTTGAGCAGTTGACCACTTTGTGTGCCGTACGCGTGCCAGGAGCGCAATAGTTTTGATCCAGCGAGTTAACTAAAGCTTTTGCATAAAAAAACAAAGAAAATGACACTGTCTAGATTGGCGTGTTCCTTCAATGCAACCCAGGAAACGTAAGGTTGGTGAAACGAAGAAGCGGTGTAAGAATACACATCAGTAGAGCATACTCAGAACTTCTGTAGCCTTTTCTTCGTCCTTTTATCACATTTCAGTCGGCAGGTGACATGCGAGAATCTTCCGCGTTCCTAGGCGCTTGCCGTCTGTTTTATCTCGTTCGTTCGTGAATCGGACACGAACTCTGCAGTCGTCGAGTGGGCTGCAACAGCCATCCATCGTAAAACAGCGACAGGTAAGTTGAGGGCGGCGTTACTCGTTTCAAAGCCACGGTCCTCTAAGACTGGGTCCTCACAGCCAGGGATGATCTTTGTTTAAAGACTAGGGAGAAAGCTTTACCTAGCCACCTTGGATAGGATGAAACATTGCATAATATAAAACAGATACAGCCATCAAGACGACCGCTAAAGGAAAAAAAAAGCCCTGGGCCGTCTCCACTAACGTGAAATCAGGGCAGGGGCGAAGCATGCAGTGAATAAGTGTATTCTTGGCGCCTTGGCGTTTTTGCCAGCGGATATGAAACCGATGGGGGGTAGAAGTATACAGCTTTGCTGTAGAAGTCTCTTGTCTTTGAAGCATGAAGCTTTCTAGCGCGAGGCGTGAGCGAGTGTCCCGGTGTTTTTTCAGTACGTGTTACGTTATAGGGCGAGGCGTAAACGAATTTCCCAGTGTTTTAGTACCGTGACTACATGAAAGGACGATTACGACGACGATTACGACGACGACGACAGGAGACGCCCACAACCCCAGCCCCTAAGGGGCTTCGCCCCTAGTAAATTTTGTCAATCCAAATACTAGTTGAACTGCTAGAAACCATCGGCTGATTTGCTGTACATGAAATACGGAAAAAGAATATAGTAAAACAAACCGTGCTTCGTGCATACTTCTGTCAACACGTTTTTTTTTGTGACGTTTTGGAAAGCGCCACACAACCGGAAAGCCATCGTGGTACGAAGTGGGATACAATTAGGGGGGCGGCAGGCAGGAGTACTGTATGCTGTGCTAAAGTTACTAAAGACAGAATTGTTTAAGTCCGATTGTCAACACGGGGTACTCATGGAGACTGCAGTAATGTTCTGCTCTACTGTTACGGCGGTAATTTTGATCGGCATATAATCTAAAATAAACATAAACACTTTGATCTGTAACCTTTCAATGTATTTCATATTTATACGCAACCGGCGATTCTCAATAAGCCCCCCCAAAAATTTGAGACACTTACATATGCCATGTTTTTTTCGAGACGAATATATTTTTATGGTTCTTGCAGCTCTCTTCTTAACGGGAGCCTATGGTACTAAACTGGCTAGCATGTTTTCATCATTTTTTGGTTCCGGAGCTTACACCAAAAGCTTAAATAATACCGGATGACTATTTCACAGTGAAATAAATAAGTAGCAAGAGTTATTAACTAGATGCAGTAATGTGAAACAAGGCAAAAGCTTGGAAAATCTTAACAAATAGTAAGTTCAAATTTAGCTTTCGATCCGAAGATACGGCTCTGAGACGCGACCTACTGGAGGATAGAAATTATTTATTTTATTTCCAGCACAACCGCTCGGTCTCCTGGGCTACAAGCTGCGAGCTGCAGCTTGACTAGGCTACATCCGATTCACTAACGCCTGCCACAGTTCTGTACTCCAGCGCTATAATATTTCGTCCCCGTCATAAATACAAGCTCTGCGGCGGGGATCGAGTCTGCAACTTTGTGTGTGCACCAGCACAGCGCCTTTACATGCGCTGTATTGCCTCGTGGGAGCAGTCCACACATTTCGCCCTCTCGCGGAGTTCATCTGTGTTATTTACTGCCCACATGGTCTTGCAGCCGCTGATTCCCTTCAGGGAAGAGCCCTGCTTACTATGACCATTCAGGAATATTCGACCAGAAGCCACGCGTTTATAGTTTCGGAATCGCGCATTTAGTGCAAAGCCGACAATGAGAGGCGCTGCTTGGGTTGGGGGCAGTATTCAGAATGAAACATAAATATAACGTGCGGAATAATGTCAGACAACTCGAAAAGCGGGATAGTGGCAATATGCCGCCGTCGTAATCGAGCTGTTATCAGAATCGTGCATCGAAACGCAACATCCGTCTGCCCATACACAACACTGACCTTTGTATAAATGATGAGTCCACCCAGTGCACTGCCATGTGTGCCAGGGAAAGGGAAAGGAACACTTGTGGATTGTAAGCGGCGGCATTCATTTTCTTTTTTAAATTGTCCACAAGTTCCTTTATTAGGCTTGACAGCGATCATGTCCTGCATACGCGACGTGCACTGACTCATGGTATGCTCCGTGAGAGTGCGACCAGTTTATTCTGCGGGCAAACAAGCGGCCCCTTAGCGCACCCGCTCTCTTTTTTGACGAAGCGCAGTACTGACGCACGTTGGCTACTCTTCCGCGCAGGCACACCGGAAGCTTGGTGTCCTTGTTCTTGGTCGTCAGCGCGAAAGGCAAACATTTCTATTCTTTTTTGTTTTTCCCAAGGTGCGGCATAAATTATCCGCACCCCAAAATAAACAAAAAAAAAAAAACTCCGCCGAAAACCCCCAGGAAGGGTGCAGCGCCGTGTGCGAATATTTGAAGCGCGGCAATGGTACTCGAAGAGACAGCAGGCTGGGCGCTTTTCACTGCCGCGTGGCGGCACAGCGTCGTGAAGTGTCATCTTGGCAGTGGGCGGACGTGAAGCAGAACGTAACGGCGTGTTGCTGTTAGGACAGCCAGCGTCGACGCCGAACTGACGGCTTGGCACTTGGCAGCGAGGGAGGAAACCTTGAAAGGGAAACCTTGATTAGACTTTCAACGAGCGCGCAGGTCCCGGCGGCGCTCGCCTTTATGCCACGGCGGGGCTGGCTACACAGTCGCACATCTGTCGCACCAGGCGACACGCAAATGGCGCCCTACCCCCCGCCGAGCACGACACCTCGTTTCGCACTTGCTCGTTTCCCAACGGCTTTGGCTCTTGACCAGTTCCCCGAAGGGGCCCTATTGTTGGCCTTTTCCTACCTCGCTGTGTGTTCGCACGAGAAACAAAAATTGAGGAGAAAGATGATGGCCTCCAGGGCCGTGTACTTGAACAGACCTCACACTGCCTTCGGCGTCCGCCTGTGCGCACTCTACTACAGGCGTAGTCGGGGGTTTTTGGTAGGCTTACTTGGCTCGTGTTAAAGAAATTTCTGGGGAGTAATACAATTTAAAAGTGGTGACTTCTAGGCGAGAAGTTCAAGTCTATCAGTCAGCCGTGTATCTGCGTGTGCGTGCGTATATGTAGGGTTGGGAGGTGGGGGACGGTGTACGCGTGTCAGTGCCGGTGCCTCTTGTCGAAATGATTTGGCCCGAAATTCAGCACTATTTAAAGATGGGCGATTTGGTGAGACATCTTAGAAAAAGCGTGGAATATACGACTACGCAGAAAAAGGACGCCCAGGACGGCGCGCGTCCTGTGCGTCCTTTTTCTGCGTAGTCGCATATTCCGCGTTTTTTTCTAAGCCAAAATTCATTCACACATTTCTGCTTCATCCAAATTGCATACGCACCCTCTCGCTCACGACTTCTCCGGGACCCCTTACGTGTGCAGTGTTAGGTCTACATCTGCGTTTCAGAGTGATACCTTCGTCCAGGTGCACCTTATATAGCCTTTAAACGCTGATTTTTCAGCGTAAGAGCACGACTTTCACGAAATTAGCACTTATTAGCACTTATTAGCAGTTATCCGAACCGCAGTGACCTATAGATCCACTTCGCAGCTGCCCCTTGCATTCGCTTCCTTATGTGCTGTTCGTGCGAACACGCATGCGAGCTAGCACGCACCCACGCATATATGCGTGGGTAAGGTGCATAAAATGCATCAAACATGAATGGATGGCGCAGGAGACTGCACTGCAAGCCTCCCCATTCATCTCCCCTGTAAATACTGATCATCCGTAATGCGGAGCCATGAAGCCTTATTTTAAGATTTTTTTCAGCCCGGGCAGAGCACATGGAGTAGCAAAGAAAATCAGCTCAGACGTTTGGGCTAATTTATTGATTGATTGCGGGGTATAACGCGCCGACGCAACGCAGGCGATGAGGCGCGCCATAATGGAGGGCTCCGGATTAATTTCGACCACCTGGGGACCTTTAACGTGCACCGAAATCTCGTACACATGGGAGTTTTTGCTAGACATTCGGCCTGCCCTCTTCATTGCCTGTGTGTGCTTCATTCGCCCTTCAAACGCGATTTGACGGGCTCGTTGCGTAGGAGATTTTGACTTTGTTCTGTCAACTAATGAAAAAAAAGTAACTTTATTTAGGCAGCAATATATACCTGGAAAACGTGTAACGCAAAAACACGACACCTGTGAAGTCCTAGAACACTTGCCAAGGCCCACTTTGACACGCGCAGCTCGGCTGCGGGTAAAAATTGAAAGGAGGTAAGAGGAATGGTTATTTTATGCAGCTAGAATTGTCTTCTGGCCGTCCATGTTTGCGTGCATTATCTTTGGTCTGGTGCCAGAGGAAAAACGGGGTGCGTGAAACGCGAGGTACTGCGGCAGCATTCTACAAAATAGACACGCTGAGTGCTGCTTTTAACATGTGTCATCCAGCGACTGGGTGGTAAAGGGATAAGGTTTAAACCTTAGCCACTGTTGGTTGTCAAAAGTGCCGTTTTCACGTCGCTCTGCAGTTCAGTTAGCCAGTCGTAAAACCCCCGAACATGGTTGTGAGAATGGGGCTTGGCGGCAGATAACGGCTACTCCGGGTGCGAAATCTGTAGTAGAAAAACATTACCCTCGTATTTTGCTCGCTTCTGGGCTATCGACTTCCAAAATCTATTTCATATGCATACGTTCTTGGGTTAAGTTATCGTTTAGGGCAACTTTGGTTAAGTTATCGTTTCTTTTTATTGCTATTGATTCTGAAAGTAGGCTCTGTACCATGTACGCGCTTTAATTTTCCTTATTAAGAATACGAGGTCAGTCATTTTTAAAATGGATATTCTATGAGCACGATGCGGCGTGGTCCAAACAGACAGTGATTCTAGCAAGATACACTGCGGCAAGGTACACAGGCTCAGACTTGCTAAAGGGGCCTGAAGGTCCGCACACAGTGCCAACGTGGTTCAATATGGGCAGGGTAATGCAAAAAATGCACGTATATTTGGTGACCAAATGTGTGTAAAGAGCCTAAGATCTTCTTTGTCGATGACCGATCGCGTAGCGGAAATGCATTACCTTCAGATCGGAAAACTGGAGAGGGTGTGCATGCATGCGTGTGCGCGTGTGTGCGTATGTGCGTGTTATCGTTCTTCTTTTGGCTTGCATTTACAGGGGCCTATATGCCTTAAGGCAACGCCACCTGTATAAACACTGCCTAACGCGTGAGCGAAAAATGGCCAAACAGCCACTCTCCTGTTGCTCTCTCCTACCCTTCCCCGCTCCGTAGCCTTCCAGCGTGCTTTCGTGTCCGCCAGCCAGCGCCGCTTCTCGGAAACTATGCAAAATAGTGGAAAGTTTGTTTAGCGTTCCCGAGGCGGCGCTCCTACGCCTTCTTGTTTTTCACCATGCCTGTCTGTCTTGGTCTGTCACTGATAAAACTTCCTTTGTCACGAAGCAAAATCCCTTGCACTGCCGCAGGCTGATGCCGGCTTTGCGCGCTTATCTACTCGGATCACAGGCCCTGAAATTTTCTGAGTGGTGGGGATCCCACCTCTATCCCCTCCGCATGTAGGTATTGCTTTGACCCCGCTGTTCGCACTCCGCATCCGTACGCACTTTTAAAATTGAGGACTGTACTGTAGAAGCGCCCGGACAGTGTGGCGGGATCCCAGCTGCTTATCCTTTTGTTTCCTATAATTTTCTGAAGTTTACAAGCTCGTGATATTATTGGAAAGTAATCGTAGAAGTGAGCGCCTGAAGAAAAACGTGCACTCAATTTTTTCTTCTCTAAATACTCCAGAAAGAAAAATATCAGTAAAATAATGGCTGCCCCATCCGAAAATATCGTTTTTCTGTTAGCTATATGTCTACCCGACAATCAGTATGTTCTTACACTATTTCAGTCCGCCTCGGTCTTTATCTTTGGAAAAATGCAGTAAGTATGAAGCGAGCGACACGTTGAACGAGATCCGCAGTGCGCCACAGAACTAGCGCCCCGTCGCGGCTAAGATGTAAGCGAAACGGCCCTTGAAGCCCAACAGGCAAGCTGACAGACACACGTGGTAGAAGTGGGTGCAGCGTTCGCGACTCGCGAGCAGTGACGTAAGGCGAGATGTCCGCCGGCACGCGCCACATAGCGGATCAGTGCCTGAACTAAGCGTCCCTACCCTTCCCATTGAAAAGCGCGCGACGCGTCAGGCAATGTTAATACAGGCGGCGTTGCTTAAGGTAATGCGAAGCACGAAATCGTGCTTGTATTTTACGGTTGCGAGCGTGAGGCGCATGTGCGGATATACAAGGTAGTCGCGGAGGGCGCAGGTTTCAGTTTGCCGTTCATAATTTCCTGCAGAAGTTTAACATTTTGGTGCGCGTCCACTGCACCGAAAATAGACTGGAGTTATATTGAAGTCATATTCAAAATAGCTGGAAGTCATTTCTGTGGGTGCCGGAGGCCCGTGGAGGTTGTGAAGTTGACGTCGCTGGGGCTTAGCGGCCTAATTTCTGTTCAAATCCACGTCATTGTATAAATAATTGTTGCACCTTGAGGGAAGCCGTTGTGTTTGTATCGGCTGGCTCGATCAGCTCGGCGTGGTGTTTGATCTGAATCCGTATTTGGTATCGTCTGAAAGGGGACGGGCATATTTCTTTGGTGCATGTTACGAAACTATGGGAGCCTCGGGTGATGGGCATGTTTGGGCGGGGGTGATTTCCGCTAAATGCGGAATTTTGCGTTTGACGTCAACTAAAGGGTACCAAACCTACCCGAATGCAAAAAATGATGGCAGGGAATCTGGCTTCGCTCAGTAAGGCAGCGTAAAAAAATATAACTTCAAGAAAATAGCACGACAGCGTGGCTTGAGCCCGGCTCTCAAACAGAAGAAGCGGATTCATAACATGCACGTGACTGGCGCCGAACGGGTGGCTCCTTTTGGCAGCGTACCACGGCTATATCGGCGTTGCTACGTGTGACGCCAAAGTAACTGAATAACGACAGCCGGAAGCGATGTTGCAAGCCTCCCACCGCTTCGAAATGCTCCCCGAGCAGGACCAGGCTGTAGGTTCCCGTGGAATAGCCTGAAGGCGGGCGCGTGGTTTCAGTACGTCCATCTCTGCAAGGCTACAGGCTAAAGTTTGGCGTTTCAATTGTGGCGCCGGTAGCGCTGCGTAGGAAGAATTTCACGCTCTGGGTTTCGGTACGACGCAAAAAGAAGTTGCCGCACGTAATTCTGGCGGCTATGAGGACTGCATGGCCTTCATGTGAAGTCGCAGTGGCGGCCAATCACTTTCTTCCCCATGTGAGGGGCCTGGGTCGCCTGTGCAGCGATTATTTTTGTTCCAGGTGGTGCCCTCGCTGTGTACCCAACTGTAGGAACATTTCCCTAAACGTAGGCACTGGAAAGTCAGGGACTTTGTTTCAGTGGCCTGCATTCCCGTCTCGATTTTCGTTTCCCCCATCGTGGCATTTCGTAGCATTGATATGGTATACAAACTATCCTAAAATATGAAAATGTTAAACTAAGAGTACGAAAAAATGTAGCCTAATGGTTTTAAGATGGCCGAGAGTGAAAAGGCAGGTCTTACAGAACACTAAAATCAACAAAAAGGTTGTTCGCGCTTTTCTTTCAGCAGAGCACAGAGTGAGCTTGTTTTAAAATAGGGTCATTTCCAGACTTAATTGCGGTATAAACGATCGTCCTAACCGTACTGAAACAACAGGTGAATGAAACGCACTTCTTTCCAATCAGCTGCGTATGCTTGTTTTCTATAGGAGTTTGTTTCAACAGTGTGACGACTGATTGCGTCAAGTGGCTGCCTTTGCCCAAAGGAGCAATGAGTGCCAGGATTGATTTCCGTCCCAAACGATCGTTTCCCCACATCACCTGTAAAACCCCCATCATGGTGCCGCGGCATCAAGCTACATTATCATCATCATCATTGTGTGATTTGGGGTTCTTCGGCCAGATCGATGGAATAAAAGGCTGCCCCGAGCCTTTGTTTTTCAATATAAAGGAAGTCCTCTCGCATCAAAAAGATGTGCATGTAGCCTTGCTCATATTTGCCGTCTTGGCAGCTTTTAGCTGTACGTTCTGGGCCTAAATTTCAAACATGGGGAAGTGGTACGCGACAAGGGAATTGAAGGAAAGAGATTTAAATCAACTCCTAACTTAACAAAATGATTTAAAAGACGTGAGGAGGGCAAGTCATTGGAGTCAACCTGGTGCCTAGCTTTTCTTTTTTTTTTTTTCTTAGTATATCAGTTTTTTACACTTTCAAATGTGCTCCATGTGAAGTTTTACCCTCAACAAATCATACAAAAAGAACGTAAAATAGAAAAAAAATGCAGAGAAAAATACGTACAGCCCTGCGTATACAGATTTAAAAGCCGCCCGTAGGTAATTGATTTTTTTACTGACGAAAGCGGATACTGTTTATGATCTTCGAACGAAAGATAAAACCTTAAATTATCATTTTCCTTTCTGAGTATACACTATTTAGCAGTTTTTTTTTTTCTGTTGATTAAGCCTATGAACATCTGCATGGACTTTCATGACTAATGCAGAAATACGTAGGGTTTTTTTTAGGGCCGGCTATAGGTATTTCTGAGAAGACGGTACGGGACTAATTGTGAAAGCTCATAGTTCTAATGAAAACTTTTTTTTATTTTTCGTTGGGTTAATAGGGAATAAGTCCGTAAGTATTAATTGTTGGGTAGCGGTGATTATCATTTACCATCATGGACTTGTAGGTCCAATAGTTTCCGTGCGTTGGCGAGGTGTCCATTCCCATTTAAAGGGCCTCTTCTGGAGTATTTTGAGAGCCGGTACGTGTTACAAAGGAGCATTTTGTCATCATTTTATACGATGGCACGTTTTTTTTTTGCCGTAATGGCATAATGAATGGAAAGCGTAACTCTATTTAGCGCAAAGTTTGCTTGGGAAGGTAAGCCTCAACTTCAGTTTGTACAAACTGTTTTGTGACCGGATCTGTAACGCCTAAGGTTTAGTTTTTAGGTTTTTTTTATCTATAGAGCGCTGAGTGGCAGTCAGTGACTTTTTAATATTGATACCAACTAAAGTGTACGTTTGGGCAGTGCTGATAGTTTTCTGCGTGTATTTTTGAATGCGTCTTTTGCGTCATTGTGTCTTTTGCAGAGACGTGCCGTCGGAATCCATCATGTATTCTATGTAGTGTCGATTGGCTGTAGGACGATTCGTCGAAGGGCAAGTCGTAATATCGCAACTTGTGTTAGGGCAATTAGTCGCATAAGGCCATTCGTAATAGGGTAATTTGTCTAAATGACAAATCGTCGCTTCGACGAATGCGTAAAAAAAAACTGTGAACTGGGCTAGTTGGCACTAGCTAATTCTACTGCTGCGCGAAACAGCAGGATGAAGCAAAGGCACAGCACAGGCATAGTGCAGACTAACAACACAATTCCATTGAGGACACAAGCAATCTATAATAAAAGGCAAGTACCTCGCGCCTTCCCAGATTAAACGCACGGTGTGTGTTAATGAACGTGCAAAGTGATGCAAACGACATTCACGATGCTTCGACGCAAGTACCTCTCAAGACACTTTTATTCCTGTTATCTAAAATTAACAAGCGCTATCTCGCTGTTATCGAGTATATTGCCAGGTAGCCAAGGACGACGCAGGGATCTTCAAGTAACAAGGTTTATTGGAGCCAACTTGTGCTCCGCAAAAACTTAAAGTATACGCAAGCGTCCAAGAAGTAAACAGAGTGACGTCAACAGGCGATCGTCGGCGAATCGAATGCCACTGCGCAATTCCTCTGCACACTACCTTATGCATTCCAGTCTGCGCTGCCCTTCATCTCTGAACCAATTTTCAGACAGCTAACCTCGGTTGGGTCTGGAGCATGGCTGTGGATATCTGTGAGTTTAACAACGCTCGGATTAGAGATGTCAGTCACGATCATCGCTTTGCAGGTCTCTCCTCTTCGACATATCCAGGAGATGGTTTGCTCGTTACTTCGTTTCACAGTACATAAAAATCCCTCGCCAACCAGCATTTTTCCGCCTCTTTCAGTCCTGATGACTTCCATAGCGATTTCAAAAAAAAAAAAAAAAAAGCGCTCAGGCTAGTTCATTTGTAGCGTTTGGTTGACGAACTTTATCTTATTAACCGTGAAAGTTCGTTCTGGAAGCTGCAGGCTCACTGAACCACTAATTTGTGGCCTTGAGTGATAAGACTGGCTCTGTGACCACGCAAACGCCCGCCATGGATAATTTTTTCTGAGGAGGCGTCTGAACATTTATTTTTTACGCATACATGTTCGATGCCCTTTTTCGTATGGTACGTTGTGCTTTGAAGGTAATAAGAAGGTTTTTTTGTTTTGACGAATAGCCCTATGACGAAATGCCCTACATGACCAATTGTCCTGTGACGAATTGTCCCATTAAGAAATGCCCTATCACGAATTGTCTTTCGACGAACGGTACGCACGACGCGTCAATTCAATGCGGGCTTGAACCACTGCACGTTTACTCGTGCGGGATGTGAGGTAATAGGCCCTATGTTACCGAAAAGGCATCCTCTCAGCCTTCCGGTAAGGGTAACATGTGGCCGTGGACTTTAACCTGACTTAATTTCCGGGCAGTCGAGCCGCAGAGTCGCCTAATTCGTTCAGTAACTGTTCCTTGGAAAGCAAATCTCTCTCACACACAGCAACTCTACATCTTGCATCCACTAGTAGTGCATGAGACCCGCCGCAGTGGCTCAGTGGCTAAGGCGTTGCGCTGCTCAGCACGAGGTCGCGGGTTCGATTCCCGGCCGCGGCGGCCACTTTTCTGATGGAGGCGAAAAGCAGAAACGCCCGTGTGTACGAGATTTCGGCGCACGTAAAGATCCCCAGGTGGTCAAAATTAATCCCGAGCCCTCCTCTACGGCGCGCCTCATCGCCTGCGTTGCGTCGGCGCATAAAATCCTACAATCCGATCTAATAGTGCATGAGGAAAAAACTTGAATTCGAGGGCTAAGATGCGAGGACACATCCGCAAACCGCCTGTCCCGTTCTCTTTGACACGCAGGGGAATGGGGCCGGGCCTCGAGGTCTGTCGCAAAGCCGAGCATGGCGCCAAAGAGGTCCTGCGGCGCTGCTGAGCACCGGCGCCCATGAAGCGCACTGCCTTCTACGGTACCGGGGCCTTCCTCGTGGCCCTATGCGTGGCAGGCATCTTCTGCATCATCCTGGCTGACATTACCGTTGGCCTGTTCATAATCGGCACCGCGCTTACCGTGGCGCTTCTCGTTGGCATCGTGTGGATGGGCCGCACCTGCTACGGCGGCCAGCCACGCCGCCCTTCGCTCAGCGCTTCGACAGACGAGCCTTACGGACCTCCGGTAGACTCCCTCATGGCCATCGAAATTCCCCCGTACCCGCCACCCTCCGATAAAGCGTTTGAGCGGCCACACACCGGCAGCGGCGACTCGGCGGCCGTACTGTACAACATCAAAGACGGTGCTGTGGTAATAGCCAAGAGGCCGCCCGTGCTCAGCGACACGGAAGATTACAGCGGAGTGCATCTCTAGAAATGTGCAGCAAAACACTTCACGTGTAGATAGTTGTGCACTGCCGTTAGCGATTCTCGAAACAATTTCAATGAGGTTGTCGACAGCGTTTATTCTTCCTGTAATTCAGACTCCACGTGCACGACGCGACAGGAAGTTGGGAGGCTGCTGTTTTTGTCCCCTTTCTCTTGCAGCTGCTCTGTTGCTTTCCTAAAACACTCGCTCGTCACACAGACTACATGCGTCGCTAGCAGGTGTCCTCGTGTATGGCGACCTAGCATGACCCTCTCCGTACGCGCTTCGCTCGTCACCTTGACGCGCCGTAGAATTCCAGGGATACAGAACAGCAGTTCGCGAGCAGCACGTGGTCCCCTGTCGAGGCCGCTGCATTCCTCTCGTGATGGCCGAGCAGAACGGAACTGTTCCCGCTCATGCTTCGCTGCAGCATTAGCCGAGTGAAAACGTGTGCCGAACTGTGCGCGGCAGCATGGTTTCATCAGACGTGGCAGTCTCTGGTCACAGGATCGCGTCGGTGGAGAACGGCACAGCAAGCGCCGCGAGTCAGCAGCCACTGGAGGCATCGGCCAGCCGAAGGGAACAGAGGCCGGCCGAGACTCTGGAGCGGGCGGTGAGGCGTCTGCTGACGCACAGGGCGTCCGCTGCGTTCTGTTTCGCCCTCGTTGCTCTCGTGTTCGTGACCGGCATGGCGCTGCTCGCTACCGGCCTCCACTGGTGGGGCCTGTGTCTGGTGTGCACCTCGTTGCTGCTGCTGGTGTCAGTGTGCCTGCTGCCAGCAGGTGGCAGGGCAGCAGAGGCGCAGGATCGTCGCCGCCCACTGGGAAGGCAATGTGTGACATTTCCCGGAGAGCCGATACCCGTGTCTGTGTGCCCGCACCTGCAGCTGCGAACGCTGAGCGGCAACGCGGTGCCTTACCTGCTCGAGGAAGTGACGTTGACCGACATCAGCCGCATGTACCCCCCGCCCTTCCCGCCGCCGCCGTACCAGGCCAAGGTCATGGACACCCGTCGCAAGCTGTGACGAGTCAAGCCACATATAGCCTTATATGCGCCGCATGAATCCTTGGACGGTGTGCACGCCGCTGCAAACTTCAGTGAAGACTAGCGACCTGCGTGAACACATCAAACGTAGGCTTGTAGATTAAGGGTAATATTGTGACTAGTTGTAGGTTGTTGTGAAGTGCTGGTATTGCAATGGCTGAAAGGACAGATGCAGCATGTTTATCGCCGCATCCGCTTCTATTCGTTCGACGGTGTAGTTTTACTTATGTTGTTGCCTGCCTACACCCGTAGGTGCGCGGTAATTTTCGCAATCATATATATTGGCCGCAGAAATGTGCATCGCGAATCGTGCCGGCGGTTCGCAGGTGTCGCTTTCAAGGTTTCTTTCTGCATCCGGAGGTCACTGACATGCGCCATTAAATTACTGTCATGCTTTTACTATTTCTACATCACTTCGCATCTTATTGGCCACCACGAAAAAAACTGCCGATACGTCATGGGTCCTGAGTAGGAGTTAAGGGCTCACTAAATTGTAAACATCTCAGTGAAAGGAAAGCGGCAATGGCCGTTAGGGGAATGTGTGTGTTTTTGCCTGCCTGCTTAGAATAGTCTTGGTGAAGGCTGAACAGGCGGTCTGTGAGCAAGAAAACAAGGAGCAAATTTGAATTTGCGGCATCTTACTTGTGAAAAATAAAATATCACGACATAAATTAAAACTATAACGACAATAAATGAGTGGTTAGAACTACTCGGTCGCGTTTTTTTTTGTTGTTGTTGTTGTTGATTACGCTGCACCACTCGCTTACCATGTTCGTTTTCTGCCACATTAGCTCATTGTGATAACGATGACGATATGCAGTCACTGTAATACAAGTTTCTAAGGCGATGCGACGCAGATTGATGCTACTGGAACACAGGGTTCGAGTAGGATTGGTAAAACGTCCGCAACATTGTTTCATACCTAAATTGTTATCGGGGAGAGACGAATTGTAACAGCGTCGTCGATCGCTATAATATTAACGCAAGGGTAATTTAAATCAAACGTTTAGGTAGTCGCCGACATTCGCGAACTGCTTGCAGTGGAATTGGTTACACCGATCAAAACGCTAGGAGTTGTCATGGAGTGCATTCTGCTTACCGGTTTGCAGTACGCAGGCCGGGTTGCGGAAAGGTTCCACAACAATCAGCTCTATTCACAATGCAATGTACTCTGTGACACAGCGATTTCAAACTTGTACAAAATGATCACACACGTCAGGCGAATGTACCTCAATAACTTGACGCTCCCTCAGGTCTACCAGGCCTGCCGTAGGCACCAAGTAAATGCAGAGCGCCAGGGATTTTCAAACGTCATTTCACAATGGGCACTTTTTATTTGGCTTGCGGCAGAAAGTCTGCTGACAAGGCTCAGAATCGAACCAGGGCGTGTTCAGCAGGAGAATAGCACTGAACCACCTCTCCGCAGATGTCACTTTTTCATATATACTCGCGCAAATCCTGAAGTGAAATCAGGTAAGTATGAAAATAAATCCTCACCCTGGCTTGTATTATCTATTTCAGTTATCTAGCATTGGCGAAGTTTGTCTGCATTCGATAGAGGTAAATATGCGCAGCGTTTAACGATGATGCTACGGGCATCTGCCACTCAAACCCGGCTATACACGAGTATCTTTTGCCTTTCCGTCATGCGACCGCTTGTCACAGCGTCCTCGTCCGTGTTGTAATGCAGTTCTGACGAGAAAAAAAACTCTGGGGGTCTATTTCGTAATTTAAACAGGTCTAAACTGCTGTCAAGTGTTTGTAAGGTTGTGCAGGGAATGTTTTTATCGGCATTCATAAATGTACGTAGCTTTGTTCCATATGCGACGATTGATGTTAACATGCATTGCGTGGTCCTCATGTAGCTGACTCTAAGCTGCCTCACCATTCAGATAAAGACGATTTGTCTGTAGCGACGCCATCACCATCTTCAGCAGCGCCATCATTATCATCATAATCAACCGGCTCGTGCTCAGAATATGCTTGGTACCTGGCCTGGAGCGGCAACCTGTTTTACGTTCGATCCTATTCCTCACCATGGCACAGCCGTCGCAACCTCAATAAACGTGGGCTCGGCCACCCTACCCTGTCGGCCGCCTACAGGTCCCTTTATGCCAGACTGGCCGTCTCGGCACAGAGCAAAGTGCTCAACTAGTATAAAAAGTTGATTGACAACTCGCTACGCTCAGTGAAAGCGTTGAGGTGTGGCAGAGCACCGAGTAGACACATTTCTAGGTTAAAGAGGACCTAAAGAGGTCGCGATAAAAAGCGCGCTATCGCTAGGTAAGCGTTTTTTTCGTTACTTGTTTACATGTAAAGTATCCCCACCATACGACGGAGCTTTGACGTAGCTTTTTTGCCTGTGACGTAGCCTCTATGACGCAACTGGCTATGAAGACTACGGCACCGCTATTGTATGATTATATCAAATGCTGCAGCCAGTCAGCGAGCCGCCTGCGACTTCGGCTGCTCTGACGGCGTCTTGCGAGAGCGACACTCCGGCACGGCGTATCTTTGTAGGGACGAATGTCAATCGTCGCCATCCGTCACACGACATTAGCTGAGTTTGCTGATGTAGCGCGTCGTTTACAAGATATGAATAACGCTAAAAAGAACGAAGTGTCGTATGTAGGTAGAAACGCTACGCACGCGACCGCGGCAACCATCTTCCGGCACGATAGACAAGGTCTGTGCAATATTCGTCACACAACACAGCAGCTAGAACTCGTCTCCACAAGCCATATCCGGACTATTGCTGAAAATCAGCTTACAAATGCGTGAAAGGGGGATCATAATGCGGTGAAGATTACGCTGAGAACCGCTGTCGGAGCGGCTTCATAAAGCGGTGAATTTATAACTCCGCCGATGCTAACCGTTCATGGCGCGACCCAGTCTCGAAGACACCTGTTCGCCGCGACAGCGCCGCATGCAAGAAATACCAGCGGTCCGCTAGTCGTAGGTGGAAATCTTCGATTGTTGTCGTGAGCGAGCATGTTGTGTTTGCGGCCCCCCTATTTGGCCTCCAAACGCTAGTTTCCCCTATGCTAGAACTGACATGCCATGGCTAGCACGCCAGACGCGAAGGGCAGTGCCACGGAGCAGTGCCACGGAGCAGTGCCACGTAAGCGGAATAAAAAGTCGGAATAATCGGTGAGCGCCCTGACAAGTGTCTCAGAGTTGTTTTGCTCGAGCTTATCATCTCGTAACATCCACAACGCTTTGATGCGCAAGAAAAGGTGAAAGCTCCAGGCCTTTTAGCCTTCGCCCCCCTATTTAGGGCCCCTTTAAGATCACCATAGTTATAAGGCAACATTCGTCTCGTCCTGGAAACTGCATTTACACGTAGCTGGTTACGTAAAATCGGCGTACAAACTCGGGTAGCTCCGTCAGCACTATATCAGAGCGTAAATTGATTTCCTCTGTCTTCGATCTTGGATAGGCCGTATTCGATCGTGGAGATTGAACTACGCACATTCAATTTTTACTAGGACAAAGCAGAGAGTAATCTTCGTGTTCTAGTCACGAACTAGCCGATCATGGTACATTATTGCCATCTTGGAGTTTTAGCGCGGGTGTGGCCAATTTCAACCTAGAAACTTCACGCATGGGTTGTCATTACGGTGCCACGTCGCGGTGCAATGGTGACGCGTTTCCGTACACCCGCTTACTTGATTTGGCGCAATGCGGTAGTTTGGATGCTTGTAACCTTGCGTTGGGGCGGCTCGCTCGCATCCTTGGTCATTTGCTGTCCAGCTGCCTGAATGAATTCTCGCATTTTACGCGCTGGACGACCTGCGCAAGGAAAGAACAGTTTCCCTCCATTTTTCTGAAAATGGCGCGAAAGCCTTCTTTACACCTACTTACGATAGGGCCGCCACAACGTTGGTCTATTTGAAAAATGACGCCTTTAGTACCTTCTTTACATTCTTTCTTCTTGAGAAACGGTGCTACCATCGCAGGTAAAATTTCAAATTGTCCTTTTTTTTCTTTTGTCATGGATGATCCGTGCAGAGCAGTCACAAACAGAAGAAATGGTTGGAGCAGCGGGAAGAAATGGGCTAGCGGTTAAGTGTTGACCGCGATCACTTTATTTAGCAAAATGTCCGACTATTTTTAAGTTGTTGCATTAGTGTGGTGGCACTTTTCCGCAGCCACACAACCTTTCGATTATTCCGGACGTATTTGTATGAAAAACGCAGCCCGGAAGGGAGAGCGCACACGAATAGAGATTACGGGAATTTCTAGCTCACCCCCAGTAATTAATTTTCGCGTTACTATAGATTATTCGTAAGGGGAAACGTGGTGCGATTTCTTTTAAAGAGTATACGAATTATAACAAGTGGACTTCCGCCTCCGCGGGCGTACGCACTCCGGGATGTGATTAGAAACGAGAAAAGAAGGTCATTTTCAAACTTACCCAAACAGCCTACTAAAACCTTGCATAGATATAGGTTCATCATGTAGCGACTTAGTATGGTGTGGTAATTGTTTCCGCGTATGCTCATCAGAGCCAGGATTAGAAATTATTACTTTCGGCGTCGCCATGCTCGACAGTGAAATCATGAGCGCAGACAACCACAACAACAACAAAACGACGCCGGAAAATGGGCACACGCACAGAGGAGGGTGGGGGGGGGGGGGGGGGGTGGACTAGCACGAGAGAAAATAACGCCAGGAAGTCCGCAGCGGTTCACCAAGTATGCTTGTTATATTACAAACATTTAGTGCACGACTCCGAGGACGCTGAGTCGTCGGTAAATATTGTTTCTGACGGCAGCCGATCGCAAGGGATGCAATGCGGAACGCGCAGTTCTTGCGTGCTACGTACCCGGGTATTGCGAGCAAACGAAGGGTCATTTGATCCTGAATATTCAATTAGGTCGCCGGAAGGCGAGAGTGCAACAGTTCTGGCACAATTTTTGCTTATAATCAATATTGTGAACGTGCGGTAGCCTGATAATATCCAAGTTACACCTGCATCAAACTACGCTGGGACCGCATATCCTTGTAAGATTAAACGTGGTGAAATATAATCACTATTGCCAAAACATTGGCAATATTTTAAATCGTGAACAACATAGAGTCGATGGCTCAACTCATGAGCTTCCCCCATGCGGGCTCAACTCAATGTTCGCTCCACGAGCGCCACAACTCGTGGCGCCACCTAATAGCGAGCTTCCAATGTTACGTGTACCGGCGCTAAGTTCGAACAGGTGACCGGACAAAACCTGCCTCGGTAGCGCAGTAGTGATCAGGTCGCCAGTCTCTTCAAGATAATGGCCACATTGCCTTAAGGTAACGACAAAACACGACATACGCATGAAACAAAATGAACAAAATGAAAATGGCCATTAACCCTCTTTAGTTGGGTTGAATGAATGAATGTTTATTTATTTCACAAGCAAGTTTATGGCCAGGACAAATAGGGAAAAAGTTGCAATCATGCAACTTGACGGGCCCTACAAATCCATTTACAGTTGGAGACAGCAGCGTATACGCATAAACAATACAATAAAAAAAAAGGAAAAGGAGAAAAAGGAGAGTATACATTTCTATACAAAAGGAGGCGCAGAAATAACGTTGAAGGAAAAAAAACGACCTAGAAGGGGTAACACAGATAAATGAAGGGGAGGGGGGCTGCAGGGGTGAAGAACAGAAATCACTGCACTACACATTCTTATGTAGCCTTAGAGAAACAATCCAGATAAATTATATGCAGGCGTTCAATGCAACCGTCGGGGTTTCACAATGCATTGCATTCAATACAAACAACTCTAAATTAAAAGAAAACAAAAGACGAGTTTTCACATGTGACGGTGTAACACTGAAAAAAGGCTGGTTAGTTTCGTAACGCTATGTGGTTAATTATGCTAGCATCTAAACACAACGTTACATCAATTCCATTGAGTAGCAGACTGTTCAGTAATGTCGGAAGGTTGTAAGAAAGCATTTGCATGGCATAATTAGTGCGTGGGTGTTGGACATACCAATGTTCTGGTTTTCTTGTGGCATAGCTGGGAACATTTACTTTCAGCTTTGCTAGGCTAACAATGAAACCCTTACTGCTTCTTATTTCCTTGCGGTAAGTGAGCGCAAGGCGGCTGGAAAAGTGGTGCTGTACTTGGAGTACACCGAGATCACTGAACAGGGGTGCAGTAGCGGCATTATACGGGGCGTTGCAAACAGAGCGAATTATTCGTTTTTGTAGGCGAGACAAACGGATGATATTTGACGCGGTGGTCGTACCCCACACAAGACAGCAGTAGTTAAGTAAGCTGGCAAAAAGGGAATTATAAATCAGTAGTTTCAGTTGACAAGGAAGGTACCTAAGCGAATATACTTGACCTGCAACCTGGTAAAGTTTACTTGTTAAAAAATGTATGTGCGCATTCCATGACATAGCCTGGTCAAAGTAGACACCAAGGCTTTTTGCGGAAGCTACCATATCTATTTGTGACGAGTTTATTTGGAGATCGAAATGAGAATTTATATATCTGCCTTTTGCCCTGAAAAGAATTGCTTTCGTTTTGTTGGCGTTTATGTTTAAGCCATTTTTCAAGGACCACACTTGCATTTTATTTAGCACAGTGTTTGCAAGCATGATTAAGTTGTGGGGATTGTTGGATTTAAATAGTAATGTGGTATCATCTGCGTATATAATATATTTGGTATCATGTTCAATGTTAACAAGATCATTTACGTACAGTATGAATTCGTCGTTGCACACCCCGCTATAGCTGTTTTCTATTCACGCCAAGACGTGCTGTATAGCCGCGACGGATCAGTGGATCAGTGATTAAGGTGTTGCGCTTATGACCACGAGGTTGCGGGTTCCATTACCAGCCGTGGTGGCCATTTTACTGGTAGAAAAAAAAATTCGTATGTTGAGATTTCGGTGTATCGGAGTAGAGTTTCATCTCATAGTTTGGCGATGGTTATCTGAAAGCACGCCCTTCTTACGCAACTTAGGAAAAGAAATTTATTGCCCTTAAAAAATTACTGATTCCAGTTCCGCTACACAGTTGTGTACCCTGAAACCTTAAATTCAATGCTAATTAATTTTATATAATTTGCCTATTCGCCGTGACTTGTTGACTTGCAACTAACGCCCTCCTGGTCATCACACTATGCGCTAAAACCTCATTTTTAGCATTTTCACACAAGTTTTATGAAAAAAAAAATACTTTCAGTAAATAAGAGAATGCACACCTTGAACTTCAGAAGTGGCCGAGCGAAAACTGTGGTCATGCGATCTGACATGGCAAAGCACGGATGGGAAAAATACGGCGCACTTGTTAGAACTCCGCATTTTACCCATGTCTCTCTCTCTCTCTTATGCGTTGCTGGTGTACGTGTGCGCGGAGACGGCCGCAAAGCTAGAAAAGCTAGAGGAAACTCTCCAGTTACGAAAATTAAGGGTAAGTTAAATTAATCAGCGCGGAAAAAAATGGTAATATTTCGGGTGGGTGGGGTAACCAGTGTAACCAGGCATTGCGAACAGACAGAAGGCCATTTTTGAAATATCCTCGCACGGGGTGCACTCGTGGGTCATTGCTCCGAAAAGCAAAATGGGACGTTCAGAACAATACGTTGAATGAAGGAATACTAGGTTAATATGGCCGGGGTTCGGACTCAAAAACAGTAAAACACAGACAAATCGTGCACGGCGTTATCGAACATGGCTTTTGAAGTACTTTGAAAAATATCCTAGACGAATGTAGCGCTGCGGCAGTAATTATGCGTGTTTAATTCATCATCAATACCATAACAATAATCGTCATAATCATTTTCTGTCCACTGCAGGCTGCTGGACCAAGGTACAGACCTCCAACCACACCTGTCTTGCGCTGCCCGAGCTCATTCTTTGCCCCAAATTTTCTTGTTTCGTCACACGCTCGAGTGAATAGTTCTCCCTTTTTATTACCGACTCTCGCTAGTCACTCTGTTACCCTGGTGCTCCACCGCTGGCCAATTCGTTGCATTGCATGGCCAACCAAAATTAATTTCGTTCTCTTAATCTGAGCTAGTTTGCTCCCTGATCCAAGAGGCTCGTTTTCTGCCTATCCCTAAGCGATACTCTTATCATCCCTTCATACCATGGCTCGTTGGGCTGACATCAGTTTTGCCAGGTTTCTGCTCTATAAGTAATCACCGGCAATGCGCATTGGTTGTGTAACATTCTTTCCCCTTATAGAGGTAGCTTAATTTTCATTATTTGAGAGTGTTTGCCTAGCGCACACCAGTGCGCAACTATTATGTGCCGGATTTCCTTCACGTGGTTGCGATAAGCACTGACGACGTGGCCAAGGTAGTTCTATTTGTTCAGTTGGGCTACCATATCGTAGCATAGGTTGAAGGCTTCCTGCCGTTAAATTTAAGATAACTTTCGATTTATTCATCTTCCTCCTTAGTCCTACGACGAGGCTTATCCAGTGCAGGTCCTGATGCGTTTTGCAAGTGTTTTCCAGACTTTCTGAACAGGACTACATTGCCTGAGAATCTCAAGTGGCCCACTTGAATATTCCCGCAGTAAAGCTTGCTAAATAATCCTTAAAAACAAAAACAAAAAAAAAAACAATGACGACAGTCAACAAGCGGTGAGAATATTTGCTGGAGCCGCACACAGGAGAGTAAAGTGTCACCGTGTAATTTGACATTAAAGTTCTTGCGCCAGGACATGCCAGTAGCTTTAGCTAAACCTGGCGGATAGAGCGCATCTGGGTTTAGTCCGGAGTATAAATGCGTGCAGTACAGTTGAGGCGCTCTTATAAAAACACCACGTTAACGTTCCTCTCACAGTTCAGAGGAATCTGAGTAATCAGAGGAAAAATTAACAACCAAACAATTAACGCTTTCTGCTACTTTCTTTAAGAAGCCCGTAAAGAATTGCCTCGGCGTCAGTTCAATGAACACGAAAAACTCCGGAATAACACTCCTAAGATAGCCGTTTTACTCTAAAAAAAGCAATAACAGCGACCGCAACTAACGTAAACACAAGTAGGAGAAGCCCGAAGTCTCCCGCTTTCACCAGAAGAAAAGGGCTGTCTCGCTGCTTAGGCTCAAACTCAAAGTGCCACACAAACTTGCCATACAACCATGGTAGTTTTAAAGGCATGGGTCCTCAAACAGGTTTTCAATATGGTGAATTCACTCCCGCAATCATGGGGTTACGGGTTCAATGACATCAGAGCCGGAGGTCACTTTTTCACGAACCACAGGAATTACGCTGCAATGCTTGTGAATACCCGACACACTTCATGTCGTTTACCCGGCATGGTAATTAAAGTCCCGGAGCAAGAATTTCTGCTTTTGGTAATTTTTTGTGCATTTTTAAAGTTGCTAAACGTCTTCCGCTGTTTTCTGTCGACGCCAACGTTTTTTGTTAGTAATGTTGTCTGAATACGTTGATGCACCGCCGGGTTCGTCTATATTCATCCTTTTTTACGCCATCTTATCACTCATCTTGGTGCAAAACCGTTTCCACAAGGTACACGCATGTCGAGGATGGTTATGACGAATTACATGGTTAAAACAGACGTTTTAGCTCTAGAGTTCCTGGAGTTCACAGCTATTTGTGCGTTACAATATGGGAACTTCCGAACATTCCGTCGAGCCGTATACGTGTACCCTAGTGCTTGGTGAAACCTAGCTGCCGCCTCTTACTGCTTGTACCTTACCAACTGCTAATTCCACCACTTACTAATGACGAATTCCCAAAGAGGGCAGAACGAATTAATTAAAATTAAAATCTCCTAGAAATTAAAATTAAAATTAAAATCTCGTAAAGACGAACTCGAGTGGACCGTCAAAATTTGTTCGCTTTATCAATAATTCACGTTAAGCAGAGATTTATTGCATTGTACGTATCGCAAGAGAGCAAAAGCGTTGTCCGTTTTAACAATAAAATTTGTCACAACCAAGTTCCTGTTGATGCTAGTGTACTTTGTTTACAAATATAGAAGCTGTTACTGTTAGCCAGCTTCGGTTCTTTTCGAGTTGGAGCAAAAAATCCCACAAGAAGACGCAGTAAACAGGTATCTGGCTTATTCGTACGTACATATAAAGGCGCAGAGATCAGCTACAGAATTTCGTTCGGCGATAAAACCAAGGTCGGCGTGCTACACATGCGTACCGCTGAGGACCATTTCGGAAGCCTCAAGAATCTCTCTTGTAAGCAGATTGTTATGTTTGGCTGTTGTGGGGGTCTCGTTAAAGAAAGGCGTGCACGCTCAATTTCGGCAATGTGCGCTAAGGTTCCCCGTGTTTCCGCTTTTCCCATTCCAAAGGTGCTGGCACAACGTTCACATATTGCGGGGCTGGCCTACATATTTATGAACATGCGGGACAGGAGTTACTTTCCCCACACGAAAGGAACTAGTTCCCGTGGCTTATCTTGCGGCTCCTTTTTCGCGTTTGGCCGGGGGAAGTTGCTTTGTAAAGCTGTAAGCCTTTCGGGAGCGGAAAACAACGCTGTCACGTCTGCGCGGGCTCAGATCTACTTGAGCCTACGTGGCAAACGGTGTACGTGAACCCCACAACTGCGACTTTTCCTGTTGCAGGCTTCTCCCTCGTGTTAACTGCGGTCGGTCCAGTTGTGAGACGACATTGCACGTCAAGCAAGAGCCTATTCCCCCGGACTACAGCGGCGGATATCCCGCCTTGTCTGGCCGCTTTGCCTGCGCCCTAACACTCTTCTCGCATGACTTCATTAGTGCGCTTCTAAGGCACAGATTAGCGACGCCACGTTTAATTAGTTTAGAGTGGCCTGAGATTCCCGAAATGGCCCGCCTGGCTGCCACATGCCTAAACATACCTTCTTTGAGTACATGGCCGAAAGAAATTCTCTGTCTGGTCTCTGTGCCGGTACATACTTCGGATTAACCCAGATAAACATTTCTGTGTAGGGTTTATTTTTTCTTTTTTGCTTTCTCAGGGTATAGCCACTGCCACCCATTGAAGATCACTTGTTCAGACTTGACTTGGATTTCTGCCCCCTTGCTGCCTCTTGGTTTCCTGAATGTGTCAAGTTTTCGGTGTAGTCCATGTATGTGTTAGCTAATATATTTTGCCTGCGTCGTTCTTTCGTCGTCCCTAGTCTTAAGCTCTGTGCTTCGCGCATACTGGGGTACAGGATGAACTGCAATAGCCAGATCAGCTTGACCACCATCTTTTCCTTGTTGTGATGAAGCGCTAACTACCTGTAAGCTCCCCATGATCACGGGCCTCCAAACAGTAGTCTTGACATAGAGGACGCCCTCCATAAAGGGCTCATTCTGAACGGGCCCAACGTGGACACTTCGTTTAAGTAAATGTGCTTACGCAGCTCCCCACAAATATCCCGGCCCTTATAAGGTCATCGCGCTGAGTGTTTGTAAAATGCCGGGGCTACAATACTTGAGGATGTTTCGGGTGGATTGAACGCAGTGAAAAGTAGAATTATCCGTATAACGTGCCCGAAACGGTATAAAACATGCCCAAATAAAATATATATATAGATATATATATATATATATATATATATATTGCATATGCTTTTCGTTTCACTCCCACAAAGCGCAAAGACAAAATATATTTTTAAATGCGAATTGCCGTTTGAAATCGCCGCTCAAGCTTAACAGCCGCTGGCAGAGAGGGGAGGGGGGATGGACGAGGCACCTGAATTCGCCTATTGTCAAATAAAAGTATCGGTCATTTTTTCCGTGTTGCATGCGATGTCCCAAGCTTACACGGCGTCGACGTTTCAGCTGTCAGCACGACGATCAGTCATTTGGCTGTGCCCCTGAAGAAAAACTACAACAAAAAAAAAAATGTCAAAATGTTATGTAGAGTACGCGCACTGCACCCCAGCCCGCAGCTTTGGTTTTCAACTTTCAATTTTTTTTTCTTTGCTTCTTTTCCCTTAGAGTCTCCGTCTGCCTTTCCCTGGGGTGGGCATGCCTTCCTCTCTCCCCTCTCCCCATGAATGAAGGGCGGCCTAGGTCACTCCAAGTGTTCCTTCCCCGCCACAGAGCCGAAACACCAGGTGCCCTTTTGTAGATAAGCATCAGATATCTCGGCGTTACTATAGCTTCTACGCCAGAACGTCTACACGACGTCAGTGCCAGCGCGGTATCGTCTGAATGTCAAGAATGAACCTCCTGGCCTAATCTATAGTTCATCTCACAAGCTACCTGCAGCACTGTGGAGGCTACATTGTTGTCCCTCTCAGGGCGCCTAACTCACCGCGAAGGAAGCGACAAAAGGCGCTGGGGCCGTGCGGTGCCACTTGCCGAGAGGGGAGAAGGGAGTGTCCTTTCAGGACCCCCTTCACGGCGGATTAGGCGCCCTCAGCGGGCGCACTATTGATAACAATGTAGCCTCCACAGTGCTGCAGCTAGCTTGTGAGATGAACTATAGATGTAGAAACCAGGAAACGCCCACGTGGTTACCCGATTAAAGTTTGGGCTCGATGATTTTGTAGCAGATATAATTACCACCAGCAGCTTTCAAGACGGCACCTCGGCCAGAGGCTGACCGACTTTCAACGGCGGAGGACACCAAAAACACAGCCGTTCGAAACGGTTGTCTTATTCCTTTGCGGTTGCGGAAGTAAAATTGCAGGTGTTTGCACGCATGTTTTAAGATATGCTATTAAATCCATGACGCAGAAGGGTTGCTTTGTTATGCTTTTGCGTTTGCCCCGACTTGGGCCAGCAGCCACAGAAACACGGGCCGTTGCTGGATAAATCTGCAGGGTCGCAAATGTGTGAAGAGAATAGAAATATTCCAGCCTCATATCCACGTATGATGAATAACCTTGCGGATGATTGGCCGAGGAGGTATGGACCAGTCCTGTCCTGTCGGCCGAGGTAGGTCAGGACGGTCATCTGGTGCTGAGGGCACGATACTGAGCCAGACCATGGCTAACATACTCACACAAGACATGTGACACCCATGGAGAGATGGGATGAGAATGAATAAATGCTCCATGGACCCAAGTAGGAATGCTAGCATGCTTGCTTCCTCAGTGAGAAGGTTCGTTTCCAAAATTCGTGCGCTCGACGACATTTTGAGAGGAAGGCATACTGCAATTTTTGAGCTCCAGCTTTTCCAGTTTTCGCTATCTTCTGCGTGAGATGCTTGCACTAATCTTATTTACTGTAATGGTAGTCCCATTTGTTATGTTTCCTCACTGCTCGTTGTGCACCACACAGAAAGTCTCGTGCTGTTTACTGACGCTGCAACTAAACTACATAAAACTAGAATAGCTAATAAGCATTGCGTAACGACAGCTCGCGAGTAAATAATTTAGAGAACTGTGCGCACAGCAGGCATAGCTGTGTCGAAGCTGTACAAGCACAAAACTCCGTGAAGGGAAATAAAATTGTGTTGATGCAGGGCGATTCTTGAAAAGAAAGGGTTTAGCTCTTGTAAGCCGTCGCGTCAGCGTTGGGAATACAAAAAAAAAAAGTCTCAGATATTCCACTCTGTGAATGGGGATGACCAGCGAAGTAAGAGAGCGGAATATACGCGGTCTCCCCATTACGCCAAAAGAAGAGATTTGAGTGAAATTCTAAATTGAGAACAGCAACTTGTCTTTAGGATGGCTCCGCCACCCACAGCATCCGGAAAAAAATTACTTTACTTTTAATTAATTAATTAATTAATTAATTAATTAATTAATTAATTAATTAATTAATTAATACATCCATTCCATCTTTATTTACTTTTTTGCAGGAGGAGGCTAGAGAAAAAGCTGTTTGAACAGTTTGACGGGGCCCCGACCACCTTTTCGTTGACAGCTTAGCGGAGACAGCATAGGTTGACACGTACAATTTCAAAAACATATTGCATACTACCACTTCATGCAATAACACAGAAAGTTAGGTGGTTTCACTTAAAAACCGCAACAATAACAACAAAAACAACAACCACATCATCAACAACAACATAGAAAAAGTACAAAATTCACAACTTGTGCTCACAAAACCATCTAATGTTAAGGTTTGCATTACATATGGGATACATATGCATTACATATGGATACACTCCAATGTATTTGTGCACTGTCATGAAACTAATAATCTTTGATTTGATTGATTGATTTGACTGATTGATTGATCACAGTTTTCTCTAACTGGCCTATTTAACAAAAGCAGACAATGTGTACCGTAAAGATTATGTACCGTAAAGCGTGTGGCGTCGGAAGTCGGAATTATCCATCTCTCCATGTGGCGTGTTTGTCAAACATTAGTATATTGTCGCAGTTTTGCTAACGACACTAGGACGTTTTCATTGCAATTAGGCACGCAAGCGCTCGGAACGCCGACGAAAAGAGGGCGGTGAGAATTGAAACATGGCTGATGCAGGTCACATAGAGGGAAGTCTTTGAGAAACCTTTACTGTCTACCAGAGAGCCTACTGATCTTGAAAATGGCTCCTACTGATAACTAATCGACTCAAAATGCGTATCCAAGTGATAAGACAGAAGTTTTTGCATACACACTAAACTTTTCTGCACCATAACCGCCTAAAAAAAGGTGTAGCATAAGTTGAATAAGGGTGTTGAGAAAACATTACGCCCTTTGTCTTAGGTTCCAACACCATAATTTGTAGCTTACACCCTTGTTGTGTGTCAAAAAGGGTGTTGATCGACTGCAACACGTTCGGTTTTTTGTAGGGTGTTGAAAGGGTGTGAAATAGGTGTTCAGGTGGAACAAAAACACGGAGCTGAGGCTCGGCCTACTTCTTCCGGTGTTGCTAAGTTTTGCTATGCTTTGCTAAGTTTTGTTTGGATTTGGGATGCTCCTGCTAGGCTAGGCTAAGTGCTGAGGGGTGAGGGGTGAGGCCAAGTTTAGCCGGATTTGACAAGGCTTTTCCAGTGTGCCCCCACTGAGAGCGGCTCCAAGGGGGAAGCAAGCTACGTCATCCCCCCATTCCGCTGTTTCTCCAGCCTTGTACCACGAGTGCAAGTTGCGCCATTTTTTACGTCTTAGTAGCCCTAAGAGACTAACACCTTTAAAATGCTACAGTAAGAGGTGCGCATACGTTCCTTGTCCTCACACTCCAGTTGGCTGAAAAGCTGGCTTCCCTGTTATAATATCCTGTCTGTGGTGGTACGCCCTTTAAAGGCGGCGCAGTTATTTTTCTTGGTATTTTTTTTTGCTAACGCCACCGAACCAAGCTCAAGCTTAAACAGCTCCGCTGGTAATAAGTGATGCCAATTCATATTGTTTTAAACACCGTGAGGTACAAAACATCAACCCGCTCGTGGGAAATTTCCAAGTCCGCCCCTATAAACGGATAGAAAATACCTCCAAAGTTTAAGGTCTTTCATACCCTTTTTCTTAGTTTGTGGTCTTTTACACCCTTTTTCTTAATTTCCAGCACCCTAATTTGTAGCTTTACACCCATGTGGCAAAAAGGGATTTGAAATAATGAATACCGTCCTTGGTGGGTGTTAAAAGGGTGTGGGATAAGTGTTCGGTACTTAACAAAATTGCGTGACTTATTGAACATAGTCACCACCTCACGATTAAAACGTCTTTTTGCAAATCCGCATGGTGATTTGTATATTTTCAGATCCAGTTTATTTCATGTACAAGTACATGATATGCTCACATTAAAATGCATAACTCAAAAATTAGCACTAAAATACCTGATTTTTGCGACAAGCCTACCGACTCTATAAGAGGACTCTCCTCTGGTGGCTATAAAAGTAAGAACAGAGATATTTCTAAGGCAAGTATGTGCTTGCTCTCCCAATGCATTTCGTTTGTGTTCTTGCTGAATTCATTTGTTGTCCAAGCGGTACTTGTGCCTGTTGATTGTGTCTGAATTTCACGCTGCGCGCTCAGCCGATCACGCGTACCTGCGCATGGCGACACCCTCATTTTGGGTTGTTCACAATCACACCGTTTTTTCATACTTGCACTATTTTTTAGTTAAAACACCTTTTAAAGGTGTCTGCTATTGGTCAGGATTTTTACACCCTTTTCGGCCAAAAAGGGTGTGAAAAAGTTTAGTGGGTAGAATCAAACAATTTCGCATTATCTACGAGACCTGAGTTTTTGCGCTCGCAGAACCAAAATGCGCGGAACACGAGGCATAACAAGCTTCACTGCAATAAAAAACAGTATAATGGTCAACCCCAAGGCCTCTATAAACTCGAGACAAATAAAAAAACAGCTGTGATGGTTTTCTGTGAATTGCATGCACCGACCGACAGGCAGTATGGGTTCAAGAGCTACTGTTAGCTCATTCGCAGCACTATAAGGTTTGATTAATGACTCCATTCTGGAAACATACCGTACTTCGGCTCCACCACAATGCCCCCGAGTTATTAAGTGTTCCACTTTAGGGCTACATTGTGGTTCAGCTGCACAACAATGCCATCGCGTTTTTAAGGGTTCCACTCTTGGGCTACACCGTGGTTCAGCTGCACCACAACGCCCCCGAGTTATTATATTAAGTGTTCCACCCTTGGGCTACACCATGGTTCAGCAGCACCACAATGCTCCCGAGTTATTAAGGTTTCCACTCTAGGGCTACACCATTGTTCAGCTGCACCACAATGCCCTCGAGTTATTAAGGGCTCTACTATTGGGTTATACCGTGGTTCAGCTCCACCACAATGCCCCCAAGTTCTTAAGGGTTTCACTCTAGGGCTACGCCGGGGTTCAGCTGCCCCACAATGCCCTCGACTGTCTAATCTATGCCACCAACCAACCTAATTCGGCGAGCGATGATGTCCAGCAAACGACTTGGCTCAAAAGTTCGGTCTGCGCTGTGGCACAACGCAATGCAAGCATGACGCTCTGCGTTTCTCAGGGACACAGCGCAGATAACACTTTCAAAGGGAAGCATTTTACCGTAAACCTCGCTTTGCATTCCCGCTTGCAGCCCCACGGGATACCCGAGCCCTGAAATGTCCGCGAATGGAGCCAAAATTCTCAGTGTTGTCCATTTTATGTTTTTTTTTCTTTTCAAAGTGCTATTCCGAGCTAGACCTGGTGGGCTGAAAGCAGACGACCGAATAGGACGCAACACAAGCGAGGCGAGTCGTCCGTTTCTGTGCATATCATTTGTCAGAGTCCTCGCAAGTGTAACTACGTCAGGATTGAAACTGACGCGAACTGGAAATTTTCGGTACGGACACAACTCAGAATTCCACCCCGGAAATTGTGGTAGGAAGAGACGGCGCGGCGAGAAGGGTTCATTGCGTGAGGCGTTCCGTAGCGAGAGGTGGCCGTCCAAGCACTACGCTAGTTTGTGCCGTCCCTGGAAACGTGTTGAGGTAGACCGGTGTTAACGCACTCGGCCCCTAGAGGCCCGCGTTTAGTTGCCATACGAACTCAAACGTGTTTTTACTACGAGCGCCAGTACACCGCAAAGTGAAGGGAGCGGAAGAATGCAGCCTAACGAGCGAACGGACACGCAACGAAATCCACCCTCGCCGTCAACTCTCCCATTACATGGCGGCAGGAACGAGCGGCGGCGCAAGGCGCAGGAGACGCATCGAAGCCATTCGAAAGCGCCAGGACAGATCGCAAAGCAAAGCGACTCAAGCGGCAACATTCCAAAGCCCTTCTAGAAGGCCAGGTGGCAGCAAGGCATCTCAGGCGTTCAACTGCCACATCCATTCCTTCGCATTAAACCCACGAGAAGTGCTTATAGATGTCCTTGGAATGGGTAAAATCTAATGAACCCCAAGAAGTTTCACTGGTAACCCGCTCCCAACGAATTGTGCGGACCTTGATTTTTTTTATTTTTTTTTTAGCGAAAAGGGCTACGCGGTGTTGTCATTCGCCGAATTTTCTTGGTTGCTGGCGGCACGGATTGCCTACTCCGGAGCATTGTGGTGAAGCTGAACCACGGGATTGTATTATTCTCATTCTTGATCTGGGCTAAGGAATCCACCCTCTTTTATGCTAATTAAACGCTTTTCTGTTAATCATGAAAGTGCAGTCACCAGTAGGTAGTTGCGTAGATGTAATTTAAAACAACGAGAAAATGATTTGCGTGAAAAATATTTACGGCAAACAAAACAAAAATATGTCACGTGTGACTTATCAACTCTTTGTGCTTCTGCGTCTCTGCCGCCGTACCAAATGAGTGGCGGGACCATGATTTCGTTCCTCATCCGACTTCTGAAAGGTGCGCGATGAAATGTCGCGCACTTTCCAGACCAAACACCAAAAGACCTCCCCCACCTCACACAAAAAGACGTCATTACCAACCGAAACCTCGTGCAAAGCTTCCAGCTTCACCCAAAAAAGATGAAATGGTATGACTTTTATGTTTCGGCTGGTGCGTGGCTATAGCCTCGAAACATGCCACACACGTACGCGCCAACGTTACCAGAATAGCTTTGCGTACGCCCTATATACGATCGACCGGCACGTGTTCACTTCCGGCACCCTCAGGTCTGCGATGAATGAAGCGCGTGTGACCTTAACCGCCGCCCTCGTGGCGGTGGTTGCAGATGTTGGAGTAACGGAGCGGCAACTTCGTGCTTATATAGGCTTTCGAAAGACGGCAGTTTTTCCAACTGGCGGTGAGATGTTTGAGTGGCGCCCCCTGGCTCTGACGTTGGCTTAGGGACTCGCTCCGCTGTCGTCTGCTACAATCCGCTTGTGAGGGGCAGCAGTGCCTGTGCTAGAAATGGCCGCATTGATGCTTTGGCGCAATAAAAAGCGTATTTCTAGTAATTCAGGTATTTTTACCAGCTTCTGACGCATCTGAATAATTTCAAGCTGTATCCACCTCAAGTTTGCAACACACGAGGAGAGAGAGAACTTTCTTCAGAGCATCGGACAGAAGATCGTGGGTAACTCGTCCTTTTTAGCTTATACGCGAGGTTCAGCGCTCAGAGCTCCTCGATATGTATTCAAAATGCGCAGGCTTTCCTACGGTATTTTTGGGATGCTCGTATGAAGACTGAACAGTCTAATGCTACGTGCCAAGCGGAGGGCACGTGCCAAGCGTGCCAAGCATGCGCTTTGCATAGCAAGAAATAAAGCGGCTGTCTTCTATTTCTTTCGTTGTTGACTTGTATCAGATGAACGTTTTTTTTTTCTTTTTACTGTGCCCAACGCATTCATTTTTCCGCACCGTCAAAAACGTCTTATTAGTAGGTTTTGGGATGTTTGGGAGGATCACAAAGATCATGTGGATATTTTCTTCAGGCTGTATGGCATACATTCCCTTCTTAACAAATTCGCTTTCGTTATGGCTGCACGCAAAAAGATGCATATTCGCAGCACACGTTGTTTATTCACGTGCAAATAGAATGAGAAGGCTTGTGCTACGCCACCGCGATCGCCACCCGACAACGTACGTTGGCCATAGTACTCGAAGTCGGCTTTTGTGCTCCGAATTTCTACCGTAACCATAGTCATCATAACGAGATGGCTCTTAACCCAAACAATTATGACATTATTACGGTGTTGAAGGGTGTGACATACTCGCTAACGAATGCAATAAATAGTATACGTGCACATATTACAAGAATCGAAACCGATGAATATTTCCAAGCAGCTCTTTTTTGTTTTCCCCCCCTTCCAGGCGTAAGGAACAAATGCTGGTCTACTCGGGGTGGCGTTCAATGAATCGAAGAAAATTTCTCTACTCTCTTGTCCTGGACTGAGGACATGGCCCACTAATCAATTCGATTTTACTGTTAAATAAAGTTTTCTCCTCCTCCTCCTCCTCCTCCTCTTGGGCGCAGTTTTCCTATAACGCATACCTGAATATTGGGAAGATAGGGCTGTGGGAAATGTACCGAATTTCCCTCCAGGTCTTAACAAACATAGTGTTACTGTATCGTTACTGTAGACGTTGCTCGTTTTGCTCAATAAACCTCCATACTGGTTATAAGCCTGGTATAAAACCAGCACGCGCCTATACACACAGTGGGTTATTTGGAACTCAACCTACAGTTTTTGCAGCCCATAGTGCATGTCGGCATACTTTTATGCTATGACTACGTAAAGTGATGTGATATAATACTTTAGGTCGTTCGGCGAGGTTGCAAAAACTGTTTTACCTTACATATGATTACCGCGAATCGTAATGCCTTCTGCCAAATCCGACAGCCTGGCCTGGTATTTGTTTTGGTCTTGCATTTTCGCTGTTGTCGGTTATTAGCAGCTGGCTGCTTCCTTTCTTCTAAATATTGCTGAACACAGAAGCTGACGCTTACTCCGACTCTTCGCGCGCCGCACAGGGCGGGCTTCGCAAAAACTTGGGCGACGCCGGCAATGTTTCTTCCGGAGCGGTATCACAAAACTATACTTTAAATAACGCCTTGAGATAGTGTATGCGATTTAAAGTGTTTCATTATGATAAAAAGTTATGCACACGCAAAATCTGGTGCGGACAAGCATCAGACGTCAACCGAGCTCAAAGAAACAGCAGGGAGAGCGAGCCTGAGTGAAACAGACGAAAAATGCGAGAGTCCCTAAGCCGACGTCACGGAGGCGTCCCTACGGAGGCGCGCTTCGCAGTGCCGCCCGTTACCGCGCTCACCGCCAATAGGCGCCTCTCAGCCTTCAGAACTTCGCAAACACTAGTTCGCTAACACTCCCAATCAGCCACTCTGGTCCTGTTCATTCTACTATAGAGGAGCGAGAGAGGAAGAGAGACAGGATATATGTATGTATATATATATATATATATATATATATATATATATATATATATATATATAAGAGAAGAAAAACTTCGAACAAGGTAAAAGCACGATTGTGGCCTACGTTTCAGCAAAGAGAACTTGCTTTCCTCAGGGCAATCTCTCGCCTGGCAGGCACGGTTTATATAGGGGTAGGACCCCAGGTGAAAGGAGAGGGAAAGATGGAAGGGAAATTGAGCAAGCTGATTGGTTTGGGAGTGTGTCGGGGGAGAGATTGAGGGGCCAAGAAGGTTGTCTAGTTTAAGCCGCGAAGTAGGTCACACGGAAGTCAGCTGGTGGTTGATGTTCGTGGAATTTTTGGAGAGAAAGGATGAGAGGGTGTTTATTGCCCCTCCGCGGGGTATAGGGAAAGGATCTCAGAACCGCCGGAAGCAGACCAGGCGGTGAGGGTGGGGTTCTTATCAGAAACTGTCTGCAAGCCTCAAATCAAAAGAAAAGACAGAGACGGGGGGAGACTAACTAGGTCAAGGCAAAAAGAAAAAGAAAAAAAAAACAGACGGAGGGAAACCACATAAACCCACACACAAAAGAAAAAGCAATGACCCCGCAACTGAAATGGCACGTGTCACCCACAGCAACATTCCTGAACAGGCCTGTCCTGAAACTCAAAAACGAAAAGATAAAGTTAGAGTGACGTACGGGGCACAAGACCACACAGATTAGTAAACAAAAAAAAAAGCAGAGAGAAATAAAATAAATAAAATTGAATTCCAAAAGCAATGGTTGGAGGGATGAGGGCGAGTATTAAGCTAGACGCTAAGGAATGAAAAAAAAATGAAAAAAAGAAATTAGGTGACCAGGTACAGAGCAGAGTGAACGGTCATAGTCTTTGGATGAGGTATATGCACGATAATGCCTAATGCTGTATTCCCGGTGAATATCGCAAGGATTCCAAGTTGCCCTTAGACGCATTAATTCCAGCAGGTTCCATGGAGTTGAATTTGTGAATTAAGTAGGATTCTCGGTATTTCCTGTCCCTAGGAGACTTAAAATTTGACTGAAGTATATATAACTTAAGGTCATCAAAATTGTGGCCTGGTTGGTTGAAATGCTGCGCTACAGCTATGGAGGATTTGCTAAGAGTATCTGCCCGGTGACCATTAAGCCGTAGGCTCATAGGTTGACTCGTTTCGCCTATATACTGTTTGTGGCACATTGAGCATTCCAACATATACACAATGTTGGATGAAGTGCACGTGAAACTTGAATTAATCTTGTGGACATAATTACTGGCTGTGCTTTTTACAACGCAGTCTGTTTGCAGGTGCCTACAAGTCTTGCATCTGGGGCGGGAGCAGCTGGCTATGACTGGTTGCTTTGAAGGCCCTGTTTTAGCATGCACTAAAATATCTTTTAGATTCCTGTTTCTCCGGTAGGTAACCCTTGGTGCTTCCGGGAAAGTCTTTTTAAGTCGGTCGTTACTGGCTAAAATGGGGTAGTACTTCCGCAGTATATTGTTTACGTTTGGGAGGGCGTTTGAAAATTTAGTTATTAGGGCAGGTGGCCTGGCGCTTTCATTTTGCCGCTGTTTTTTGAGAACGTCATCCCTTTTGAGATTAGACACACGTTGGTACGCCTGATCGAGCGAGCTTTTGGGGTGGTTCCTGTTCATAAGGGTGGCCTTGAGTTCGTCTAGGTGCTCTACGTAGTCACTGTCATCACTGCATACTCTTCTAAGCCTGGTGGCTTGTCCTACAAAGATCCCTTGTTTGCAGTGTCTGGGGTGATGGCTTTTATAATCTAGGTACTGCTGCCTGTCTGTTGACTTTCTAAAAAGCGTGGTTTTAAGCTTACCGTTGTCTAGAATGACGGCCACCTGCCCTAATAACTAAATTTTCA
>NW_027526203.1:464796864-464852608 GCF_048455015.1 Haemaphysalis longicornis
TATTGCGCTTTTGCCTCTCATTCCTCTGCCACGCCAGTGAGGAGCAGGATGAACCCCACGCTAGGGTCGCCCCACGGTTATATAGAGATGATGACGATCACGCTGCGTCGTCATGCTGGTCATGCCCATGCACATTATATGTGCTGCCCGAGCAGCATAACATGAGCCTTTCTCATTCCAGGATAACTGAGAAGCGGGTCGTGATGCTGGCGATGAGGATGCATCGGGACATAGAAATTCCACAGGCTTGGGTGGACTGAACGAAGGAACCCGTGTGTCCTTTTGCAATGCTCAATGTGTCAAACTGTCACCGCACGAGAAAATGCTGTTCAAGGCAAGGTGTTAGGGTCTTCGTACTTGGAATCAGACTCCCTATATTGCCCCCGAAAAATGTTTTCCGAGCGATGCATTCGTGTATAGCAGTGGAGACGACGTTAAAGGGGCTCAGGGTACAGCGCGTTCCACAAGGATACAAGGTGCCTTATGGAGGTATTTAATGTCTTTAAGGTCTTTATGGAGGTCTTCTGTGTCCCGTTTCAAGCGCTACTTACGATGAATCAAAACCAACTAGCCCAACTGTCAATTTTACTGATTTAATAAAATGCCCCTAGGCTATCATACTTTGGCATCAAGCTTTTGACATTTACCCTCAATCTTTTTCCCGAGCAAGTAACTTGTGTGTAATAGTGAATCCGTCTTTAAAACGGCGATTCACGAGGATACATGGAGTTTTGCGAGGTATAACAGAATACCCTACGGCCTCCCTACTTTGATATCAGGCGGCTTATGTGGCAAGTGGTCTTACTCTCATCTTCTACACCAAGGTGCCCATTCTGTGATGCCTCCACACGCACAACATGCAATCCCACGCAAGAGCGCGGCGTCATAGCAGTTCACAGCCCACTGCTCCATCCATCCCCCCTCCCGCTTTCCACCTTCAGTAAACGTGTCACAACAACAGCATGAAACGAGGACGGTATGTTGATTTTTTTATGCGCCAACGCGTGCATTGGTTCCCCTGGCGTTTATAGCTGAGTTGCTGACTCACACACACAAAAAAGTGCCCTCGACCGCAAAAGTTTATGGACATGGAAGCACCGATCAAATTGCATCCTTTCGTCGTTTGACGGGGCGCACCAGTGTTGGAGGTCCGCGTATTGCGCACGGCCACTTTTTTCATCTTGGGAAAACACAGCGCTACCGAAAACGAAACAGAGAGAGAGAGAGAGAGAGAGAGAGAGAGAGAGAGAGAGAGAGAGAGAGAGAGAGAGAGAGAGAGAGAGAGAGAGAGAGAGAGAGAGAGAGAGAGAGAGAGAGAGACTATTTCCGGTCAGATTAAGACCTATTCATCGTACTCTTCCGCAAGAAGAACCATGGCCAACAATCAACAACATGGTCCTTGCTTCGTCTTCGGTAGCGCTTTGTTTCCACAAGACGAAAAACCAACAAGCGTTGTTTGCTGCATCCTTTTTTTTCGCTTTGTTGGACAAGGTTACAGGGAAAATCAAAGTGGGTTGCTCATTTTGTCACCCGTAATAACGACTCACTACTTGTCGACATTCAAGTGTAACGAGGAAGGATGCAGAAAAAGAGTTTAGGAATGAATACGTTAGATTAAGGATTAGATAAGTGAGTCCCGGGACTCTTACGAAAGTGCTACTAAGGGGGATATATCCTTTGCCCGCTTTTGTTACACTAAATGGCGTTTGTGACAATTTTTGTAAAAGTTCGTATTGCTTCTCGGCCTTTTGGCTCTCTGATCTTAAACTAAGTACCTGGTCTTAAAACGTGAAGTTTTTTTGGAAATCCCAAACGGACTCGTACCGCGGAACACCACGGTGGAAGTCGCTTCCCCGTTCCCATATACCCCTCCCCCTAATTCTTCTCACTTCTGTAGAAGCGTAATAATGTGCCAGCCATGGCAAAGCGTACTTTTTCCGGCGCAAATTTGAGTTCATGCAAGAGCAGAGTTCATGGCACCAAAGTTTTGTTCATGCAAGAACAGAGTTCATGTTAATGTTCCTAAACACGCAAAATTTTAGAGAATTGTCTACTAATGCGTAGCATTCTTACGCCGCTTGTCTTCGTCGCGAGCTTTTTATGGCTGGACTTGGCTATGAGCAGCCAAATACGTTCGGTAGTTTGACATTTTTTGCTTGTTTTCGCCAATGATATACATATACACTATTATAGTCATTAAGTGACTTAATTTTACCAATTATGTATTTTTGTGCAGGTGCGAGGTGTAAGTGAATGGTTGGTGCATTTTCACCATTTTTTTATTCGTGTTTCCGCGGAACCTTTCAGGCATTTTTCATTTTGGTCTTCGTTTTGGGAGGGCGATGTATAAGATAGATATTTCTGACTCCGTTAGTTCATTTCTTATCATTTTTATAGTTCTTTTTATTTTTGTACATTTTTGTATTTTACAGTTCCCTTCGACCGATTCCCTTCATTTTCGCTATTATAACGATTGAATGTTTTAAGTTAGCCAATTATGCATTATTGTGAAGATGCAGGGCGTTGCATGTTTGGGGCTGTAGCGGCACTCGGCGAAGAATGCTGCTCAATAAAAACGCGGCTTCGGGTGTAGTGCATTCCAGCAGCCTACCGCTCTCCCTTCGGAAAGTTTGAGCGGTACCAGCACGCCGAATCCAGTACCTTTGCGGATACCTGCGGCATAATCATTGGTAAGCTACACCTGGAACCAGTCTGCAGTGAACGGCGCGGCACATTCTGCAAGGGCATTGGCACGCCACCATCGAACCTTCTTTTTTTTTTCAGAATGGCGCGCCGGTGGATAGCGGACAAGGAGCGGGCATTGCTCGAGTGTAAGTTTGCCCTTCGCTCCTTCTATTCTCATACGTCAAGGGGCTCTGCAGCTCCGAAAACTGCACGTGACATCGCAATTTTTTGTTGCGTGAGCAATAGATGGGACGCTTCGGCAAAATTGTCGCGTTGATACGCGTCATTCTGCAACGGAGCAAGCGAAAGCGCAGAACGGAAATAGAGAGGAGAGAACGCGTGGAGACAGTTGCCTTCGAAAGCGGAAAGGACGACGTTGCCAATGAGACGTCAGGCAGACACCGCCTTCGGTTGCTCGTCCTTGCTCTTTATCATTCGATAGGCTTCCTGTGTGCTCCCGGCTTGGGCAGTATCCGCCGGGCAGCGCCAGATCGCGGAAAGAAGCGATTTGCTCAGTGATCTAGTGGCATGTTCCGTTAGGGGAGCTATATACAGGAATACTAGGAACGTCCGCCAGCGTGCGCCATACTGCGGATGAGCGGCCGAACTAGGCGTCCCTATTTTGTCCTCATTGTAAAGCGTGCGACGGGATGGGCAAAGTTATACAGGTGGCGGGCTCGGAGTAACGGGAGATGCGATGGCATTCGAGCATGTGTTTGCTCGTCCCGTCGCTGTTTGTCACAGCATCGACGAGATACACACGCACTCTTAGTTAAAATTCCACCAATGAATTTTAATTTTTTTTAGAGAGGTACCTACCATCGCATGCTCTTTGGACGTGGGGCACGGTCGAATCTTTTAATTGGTGCATCCCTGTAAGTACGTACTCCTACTTGTGACTTCTGACAGACAAGTACGGGCTCGTTTATAAATGCGTATGAGTGCGCATCCAAACTGATGATTGCGTACATGTGAGTGTGGACCAAAACAAGGTAAGGGCACAGGAGTACACGTACCGGGAGGACCTACTCATGAGTGCATGTACTCGCGAGTGCGTACTCATGAGTCACGGTTGACTGTACTCGCGTTCATATCAGACTCACGTTTTTGCCTGGAATTTCGCTTACACAGCATCGTACTCGCACGTCAGTTGAATACAAAGGAGTGTATGAGTGTACCTAAGAGGAGAATCACGAGTACTCTTACATATGGATGAAAGCAGCATTACAGGCATTCGATGCTAAGAAGATGTAACTGCAAACGTTTATGAACATATTTTTGAGAGCACGCACTGCAGCGTTACGATTTGATCTGAGTCGTTTCGCTCCCGAAGAACGTTGGAATGCTATGCGCCCACTTCCCAGCTGCCGGTATTTACAGCTGTCTGGGGATGCAGACGTTGCAGATTCTCTTGCTTTTGCGTCGTTGTTTTCTTGAAGGGCCAATAAAGGCGCCTGGGCAAAGGTTCCCATGCAGGAACCGAGAAGACGAAGGGAGGGAAAGTTTAAAAGAAAAGATCACATGGGTTGCCAAGTGGCCCGTGTGGTCGCCGATTTTCTTTCTGGCGGCGGTCAAGTCAGCAACGGCCGGTGGGCGAAAACGGGCACGCGACAGCTGTTCACACACGCGCGCTGTTGCGGTGCGCGAGCAGCCGCGGTGACCGTACCCGAAGTCCGCATTTCCCCGCCCACTCAAAAATCAGCCGCGCCGCGCTGCATGCACAGCCGTCTCAGCAGGCGCAGCTACGCCTCCCTTTTTTTCGCCTCGCCGTCACCCTCGCCCTTTCACTCTCTGCACTTGAAGTAGCCAGACGTAAGAAGTTATTCCGTGTCCTGCCTCAGTTATCTGCTCTTTCTTTCCTCTGCTTTTTGAAGTCGCCAAATTTTCTTTGGCAGTTTTCATTCTGCGAGTGAAAGCACGCGACGCCATTGGCACGCAATGGCGACACCGCACTGCGCGCAAAGGGCACGTGAAAGTTGTTTGCGGCCTTCGGGGTGCCACATCATTTCGGAGACAGCATGTATCCACTACTCTTTTTTTTTTTTTTATTAAGCGTTCTGCCCCCTTGACACTGCGACGTTGTCCTCGCACTCTCTGCCGCACTAACTGCGTTGTAACTGACGATGCAGCGCACTGACGAAGGGGCACCAAAGCAGCACCAGTTCTTGCTGGTTGACGGATCTGAGCGTGCGCATTTAATTCAACTCCCATTGGCCCCAAATGCAGTCGTGCGCATTGCACCCACCAGCAGTCAGCAAAGGAAGCGAACTCTGCACGATTATAGAACTTTTAAACATGAAACATTCTCCTCATCAGCAGTACACAGCGCAAACCCCGACATCCAGCAACGGGCTATCCAAAGGGCCAAAGACGCCGCCAAGAGCCAATGCGGCCGTCGTCTAAAGAGGCCTCCCCTTTGGACCGAATAAAGTTCTCCTCCTTTCCGAATAATCAGACTTGGGTACTCATGATTCGCATTTGAAGTCGCCAGTGTGTCCCTGTGTGCCCTAGGGTATTTTTATGACATCATTTATATACTCCTGGCCCCAATTATATATTTTTTTCTCTGTGTACGTACGTGCAGTCACGATCAACTTGACGGTGATCGTGGGAGTATCGAATGGCGGGCCTTTGAAGCTACATAGCGGCATATTTCAAAACTCTGAAAATAAAGATAGCGCTGCTTTCTTCCCCTCGTAGTCTCTTGCATGATACAACCCGCAGCATGGCGCTGCTGCTTGTTTCCTCGCCACTCGAGCGATCAAACTGATCGCGACTGTAGTCAGGGGGTTCCTCCTGTACAATCCCTCCGGCTTGCACCCTTCATCGCTCCGTATCAACAGAGGCTAATAAGCGTTTGACTCATTTTTTAAGTGCAGAGCACTTTATGGGCTCGCCTTGTCGTTGATAGCTCGCTAACGGTCGATGCGACTGCCGAAATCAGGCGGTGCAGCGAGATAACTGACCCAAATAGAGCCTCCTGTACCATCGTCAGGGAGTCACGCTGAGGCTTCTAAAACCACGCGGTTTAAGTTGTCATAATCGTTCGAACCTCGTGAACCTCTGGCGCTTGTCATACATCTCCCCGTTGTTTAGCGCAACGAAAACTGCAGGTACATTTCAGGCAAAATATGTGTGTATATAACTGGCAGCCCCCGCGTTCATTTAGTTAGGAACGCTCGTTGGGTTGGTTTTTACGACAGTGAGCGAAAAAGCGGCCGCGCAAGAAAAAAAATGGCGCGTCCGAATTGAATGACGCAGAAAGCCCCAGCCGCGCAAGAAAAAATGGCGCGTTCGAAATGACGCAGAAAGGCTCTAGCCGCACAAGAAAAAAATTACGCGTTCGAAACGAAGCAAAACAGCTCCAGCATACGAAATTAAAGCGAACACAAAAAGAACAAAACTCCCGCTGGCGCAGTTTCAGGCAGGGAGCGCGCGAGCACTGCGAAGGCGGGAAACTTGAAATGCACTGGGTGGCAGCAGCGAGCGGATAACGGCGCTGCAGCCCATTTTGGCGAATCACTGCTCTGCACTTCCGACAGCTTTCACATAGAGTGGAACGGCTTTAATTTTTAAGTGGTGCTTTTTCTATTTACTCCAGCGGCACCTAGTGTACTTACTAAAACGTGGCGCGAAACGGGGTCGTCTTGTTTGTAGGCCGATTGGAGGAGACCTTCGCTGTAGGGCTCCTCCAACAGGAAAAGTGAAAGCAAGCTTCTGTAGAGATAACACAGATGAGAGCACCTCCTCACATAAGGTTTCACGTGCCCCGAGAAACAGGCGCGATAGGCACCCCAGTGTTAAGTCATGCACTGCTTGGATGTTTTTAGTGAGCGTCGTAACACTCGTAACGACACAGAAGGTGAGCGCAGGTTCGGCCTTATGTGTGGGGTAGAAACACATATCAACTGTGTCGCAACCTGCATGGCGAGCGTGTACTTATTGCCGAACACTATCGTCAAAGATACGAAGCGCTTTATCTCTGGGAATCATATAGGAAAGAAAGCTCCAGGATGGGTACCCAGGATGGGTACCCATCAAGGTTCTTTGTGTCTCATGAGGAAGATGTGGCTGTGGATATCCTACTGGTAATGACGGGCGATTGGTAGTCCACTTCGTGCTTGGGTCGTCCGCGGGGCGACCCATGCACGAACCGAGGAATTGCTGCTCTGGAGGACACAAACAAATCCGCCATTGATGCTGTGTTTGCAAGAAACATGGTGCACAGTCCATATATCGTACCTCTCCTACCAGAAGCCCCAAATAGTATTTTCCTTACTATCTCGCTTTTGTCATTAGTTTGCAGGTTCTTTAATGGTGCCGGTTCCTCTGGCCCCCCTCGCTACGATTCCATATAGCTTTTCTTGCTCAGTCACAAAACTGTGAGCAGGTTTTAGGATTGGCGGGGAGGCTCGGATCAATACCCGCCCGGAATATTGCTAGTAATGACAAGATGTTCTTCTAAGAACTTAATGAGGCGCAGAGGTCATTAAGGGTAACAGAGTGAATCCCTAGAGAAGGCAAGCGTGGCAGGGGGCGGCAGAAAGTTAGATGGGCAGATGAGATCAATAAGTTCGCGGGGATAAATTGGTCGCAGTTAGCGCAGGACCGGGGTAATTGGAGATTAATGGGAGAGGGTTTTGCCCTGAAGTGGGCGTAGATAGGATGATGATGATGATGATGATGATGATGATGATGATGATGATGATGGTGGTGGTGGTGGTGGTGATACTCGTTTTTTTAAGTGGCTGCGGGGACGAACAGCACATTTTTGTGCTGATGTCGCGGGTCTCGTCGTAATGGGTTAGATGTCTACCCTGGATTGTCAATGTCGTACGGTATTCATGAATGCCGTTGGCGTATTCTACTGGAGATTCGATTGCTGGCAGCTCGGCTTAGGTGTAGAGGTGATCAGTCGGGGTGTGTCTGGGAAGGCCGGTAATGCATCTAAGTAGCTTGTGGTGCAAGATTGTGAGTTGGTTCAGCTGAGCACGAGTCAACTTGAAGCAGTTGCTGCCGTATGTGATCCGGGATGTAAGAACAGCACGATCTGCAAGCGGAGTGAATTGCATGCTGGCCCCTCCAGATTTGTTGCCTATTCGTTTTAGAAGGTGTATTGTGGCGTCCCAGTTTTTTCGTAGTTCTTTAATCCAGGTAGTGGCGTTGCCTTTGCTGTTGAGTGGAACGCCGAGAAGTTTGACCCAGCCATCTTTTCGGTTCATGTGGAAGTAGAAATGGTACTTTTGCTGAGCACCGAAAAGCTTGCGCTTGCTGAGCACCGAAGAATGCGCGAATTTGGTTATTGTTGCAACTCAATGCGTTCGAGGTACATAAATTGTTCGAATACAAATTTATAAACAATATCTGTGGTGAATTAAAAAAAAAACATCGTGAAACTCACTCTCAAAAACAAACAAAAAATGTTTCTGCCAGTATTTTTTGTTTGTCGCACATTTTACTTCGTTGTTGCTTCAAAGCGGGAACAATATTCTTTTTACGTATTCTGACGAATATGGACTTAAAATTGTCGTTCTTCATTCCACACCGCAGGCCCGCCTCTTCAAAATGGCCGCTTTTCCTCGCTTTCGCTTCCCTACCGCGCATCGCGATTCCCGCAGAGTTTCGATCAAGAACGTAAGAAAGGTACTACGCGCAGTAGCGGAATGGGTCTCATCAGCGTTGTGTGCTCAAGTTTCGATTGCGGCTGCGATCGCGAACGCGTTACAAACGCAACTTCTGCCCTGTTTCTTCCATGTTCTTACGCTGGACAAAACAAAGTATATGTAACAAATTACTTATGTATAACAAATAACGTATATATAGCAAAACAAAGTATATATAAGAAGTAGATCAAGTAGCATCAACACGTTAGGAGCGTTCCCATTCCAAGATTTAGTGAAAAATAAATGCACTGTTACAGAGCAAATTTTTCGTTTTAGGCGGCTTAGTGCATCTATAAACGAGTTAAACGAGGCTGGGTAACAAAAATTCCTTGGGGCACTTAAGTCTGCTTACTTGCTTTGAAGGCGAATGCCTGGCAATACTTATTTACTACTTTTAGGGGCGAAGCCCCTTAGGGGCTCGCTCGGGCTGTTGGCGTCTCCTGTCGTCGTCGTCGTTTTATGTAGCCACGGTATTAAAACACCGGGACACTCGTTTTCCAACGCCTCGCGCTAGAACGCTTCGTGCTTCAAAGACACGAAACCTTTACAGCCAAGCTGTGTACCTCTACCCCCCAACGGTTTCATCTCCGTGGGCAAAAACGCCAAGGCGCCAAGAATACACTTATACACTGTATGCTTCGCCCCTCCCCAGGTTTCACGTTAGTGCAGATGGCCCGGAATGTTTTTTTTTTTTTTCCTGTTATATCGTATTTTCTCCTCTTTTTTCCATTTAGTTCGTGCGTCTTTTGGTGCGAGTTTCTTGGACCGGCTTCTGTTCTTCGCTTTTGTTTCCTCGTCTTACGGCGAATTACGTCATGAAGCAGACTGGCGCACGCCACAGCTTCCCTGGAATTCGGGTTGTATACGCGGCTGGTGTGCACCTGATCTGTTAACGTGATATCACGTTCGGGTGTCTCGCGGCACGCACTCTTCTACGACTTTTACGTTTACAATTCACAGGTCTGTGTATTTTGTGAGAATTTTGAGATATGGCCACACTAGCCCCTCAAAGCTCTCGACTTAAGAACAAAAACGACAACAACTTTTGTTCTACGCCACCAACGTGCAGAGATAGCGTAGTAAGTGTGGCAATAAAGAAGCAAATTCTGGATTCGGTTGTATAAATGCTAGCGTCGTACGCGGATGATGTATCTTATTGGTGCGCAGACAAGCCAAGTGTAAATCATGTCATGGAACTTAAGCAGTCTTTTTGTTTAGCGAATGATTGATTGATTGATTGTAGGGTTTAACACGCCGACGCAACGCAGGCGATGAGGCGCGCCGTAGTGGAGGGCTCCGGATTAATTTTGACCACCTGGGGATCTTTAACGTGCGCCGAAATCTCGTACACACGGGCGTTTTTGCTTTTCGCCTCCATCAGAAAAGTGGCCGCCGCGGCCGGGAATCGAACCCGCGACCTCGTGCTCAGCAGCGCAACGCCTTAGCCACTGAGCCACCGCGGCGGGTTTGTTTAGCGAATGGAGCATCTAGTAATCTCGAGAAATACCGTGGTTTTTGGTTTCGGCAGTGGGGAACTACTCCATCACAGTTCGCAAGTATTCGTTGTTACACTGTTAGTGCGCTACCTTATAGTGACCGATTTTGGTCAGAGTCTGCAAATAGTGTTCGCCGCGAGGCTGTAGCAGGGGGAGGAGGGGAGCTTTCAGCTTTTGCTAGGACTAAAAATTGTAATGTATTCTTAGCGGCTAAATTAATGTAAATTATGCAAGTTCTCCATTGTGCACGTACGAGCATTCAGTGAATTGATGGGATCTTCGCGCTGTTCATTTGGCATTCCAAATGGGAGCCCATGCGAAGAAACAACCTTTTTTTGCCGCTGGATATGGGCGGGGCTGGGCTCATCCATTTGTTTATTTCACAGCTTGTCTCCCATTACTTCTACCTGGAGGATATTACTCACCGTTCCTTCGCGCCATGGTGCAGCATCGCCTATCAGGTCACCTGCCATTTCCCCTCATTTCATCCCAAGTGCAGGACTGTCGTTTGTACAGATTCCAAAAGGAAGTCGTGGATACTATATATCGTGCGAGCGCAGTTTTATATTGAGTATTTGTTTAACGCCACTCCAAAAGTCTAATCAGAGTTATAATAGATATCTGCTTCCCTATCCCATGTTACCGCTCTGTGTTGAAACGCGCGAAACGCGTGTGTGGGTCCCCAGTAACAAAAAACGTTTTTTTCTTTAAACTGCGCACTTCAACGCTTCCCGTTAAAACATGGCAAAAATAAAATGGGTTCTTCGTGCCTTGGGACACTAATTGTGGGATATGCAGGAAGCCTGAAACAATAGAGCATTGTTGCATGGATTGCCGGGATGCTGTGTTTTTATGGGATGTGTTGCGGCATTCGTTAAGGAAGCATCACGACCTCAACCCTGCTGCCATTTCATTTCTAACAGGAGCAATTGCGACAGCAGGGTTCCCCATGATCTCTTCTTTATTAATTGTCCTTGGTAGTCTATGGCGAGCTGGGATGATAGACTGCCATGCTGAGCCTGCGCGCTAAGCGGTAAGCTTATTTCAAGAGGACATTTCCCAAGTGTGCAGTGTCTATGAACATTCAAGCGATGCTATTGACTGCTTTCAGTCTTTGATCGATGCCCGTCACTGCCTGACTTTTAGTGTGATTTACCGCGATGTTATGCCTTTTGTTGTGGCTGCGGTTTTGTTGTAATATGTTTGCTTAGTTGCTTGCCGCGTTTGAAATGCGACTATATTTCGCCTCCCTCTAGCTTGGGTTACTCCGGTGGCATTTGCTTCCATGTAATAAAAATCAGCAGAGATAGCGTAGTTGGTAGAGCAGTGAGCTAGTATTGTGCAGACCCGGGATCAAATCCCACCAGCTCGTGCATTTGTTTTTTCTTGCCCGGACAACAACAACAACATCATGAAACGGCGGTTTTTCACAGAATGGGGCACTTAGGGTTTTGCCTTAAAAGCAGACGACCCCGTAGGGCAAGCTGGCGGCTTTGTTTCCAAATGAGCGCGTGCTGATGTGTTTGCCTTGCCATGCCCCAGTCTTTGGCGACTGGTCGCCAGCGCGAGACACACAAACGTGCGGTCGCACGGCTGTTGCTTACCTCGATGCGCGCTCCACGCGCGCCATAACGGCGACAAGGTAGCGACGCCGCTTCTTTAAAATAAAGTTGTTTCATTAATGAATTTTTTCCTATAGTATAACAAGGCAAACGGATTTTAAATAAACGAAGGCGAAATAAGTACCTTTTATTTTACAGCATCCAACACTAATGAATCCGACGATGTATTTACAGAAATTCTGCTAAATGATGTAAAGTTGAAAATACTGTGAATTTTGTTGATAACCCGCCTAGGCGACGTGACAAAGCGTCGGCCGTGGCAATTTTTTGAAGGCCCCACCGGGCCTCGTGTCCAAATCAAAAGTAAGACTCAACAGTATTCGCCGCGAGCTCGACATGTAGGTGGCGACAGCGTCGCGCTGCTAGTGTGGATGCTCCGCTGAGCGGCCCGTAAGAATGCACACTGTGGGCGCGCTTCGTGCCTTTTTCCCGCCGTATGTGCGCACGAAAGGTGCAAACAAGAGTGGTATGCTGTAGTTCGGTTCCTCAACGTTGAATGGATAGCATGGAAGCGGCAGTCAGTTTTCATTACTACGCCAAAAAAAGCGACGACTCATCGGGAATCTCAGAATGGCCGTAATTGTGACAATGCACTTGTACGCTGTGGCTCGTAGCAAGCTCGATCTGTCCAGACTATGGCTTTGAGCCTTCAATAAAAGCATAAATAGAAACAAATCATAAAGCCTCGATCTCTGAAATTCAGTTTACAACGGCAATATCAATCGCTTTCACTGGTAGCATGACGCATTCTTGCATTTGTGGTATGCCCTGAAAAGGTAACACTACTCAACTGCCCCGAAATTCTTTCTAAGAGCTTACGATATTTTTTGTGTGTTCAAAAGGCAACATAAAATTACTGAATTTTGATCAGCGCAGAAATATAAATGTAACCGCTCTAACGGTTCTTTTAAATGATATTTTAACGACTCTGAAGGAAGGTTTGATGAATAACGGTTTCGGATCAATTATTTACGGCTTTCGTCGCAAGTGAACTTGCGAATTGAATTGTCAACGCACGCAGTACAATCAACATCTCATGTTTAGCTAGGTTTTCGCAAAGTGACAAGCAGGTTTACAGTGTGCAAACCAAGCTTCTGGGACCTCACAGTGAGCACAAAGTTTCTGTTACGGCGGCTCTGTTGACCATTTTCGTTCCTTTTAAAATCTAACAGGTGCCTGCAACAGCGAGATGTGTTTGCATTCTTGCGTATAAGGTCGCTTACGAACCCTAAAGATGGCAATAAATGAAGTTGTGCTGTTGCAGATGTAGTAAAACATTTCCTTTTTATTTCTCGTTGCGAATCAGCGCAACGGGTTCCCGGTAACTACTTTGTTTTGTAAACTGAATATCGCCTTTGTCTTGGCATTATAATTCTTGAGGATTGGTTAAAAAATGAAATTCTGTGCATTTAGTTTTTCTTCGGGAAGAGGGGGGGGGGGGGATTCCTGCCAACGTTCCAAGAGCAGCGAGAAGAGAACGCATGTAACGCGAAAAGCCAAACTATGGTTATCAGTATTACTTACAATCGAAACTACACTGTCGTGTTCTGTAGCGGTGAAAAAGCAGTACGTATTTTTAAAACTGATTAACCCCCCTTTGGTCCGGCATTGTCCAAGAATTGTGGCTCGCCTTTTTCAAAATTGTATTGAAAGCAAGCATTGTGGGAAAAATTAAAATAAAAAAAACAGGGAGTCATGGCACACACCCCTCCCACATGTGGGCAACAACGTGCAATATATTACGCATTTTCTCCTCTTTCTTTAAACTTAGGTCCACCTTAATGACCATATTAGGCATTTGGTTATGCTGAGTGAGACACGTGTTTGGAAAAGGTGATTCATGTCGGATTTGAAAATGATATCTGTGAACATGACACACGAAATGCCACATGACAGACGCGAACTCACAACTGCCTAATTTTACCGAAGAATCCCCCTAAATACTCTTGCGCATCAATAGAAACGTGTTTTAAATAATGCTTGAAATTAGCAACTCGATACAGTTGAATAAATGTTTGTTCCTCCTCCTCAGTATAAACAACGACTGTCCAAAAATGGTATTTATTTTAGAAAAGGTACGGGAAGGACACGATCACAGAGGCGCTTGTGGGTCTAAATTACGTGTCCGGTAATGTATGGCCGATAGCGCACGGGTCGTGTGCAGTGTAAATGTTTTGGTTTGTTTCTTCTTTCTATAAGGACACAGCGCAATTTTACAAGGGTGTGGAATTTGCACGCGCATGCACAGGACTTGTCGCTTCTTACCCGTTTCGCGTACTAAACTTTTATCCTTTAAATAATCTCCACGCCACCTTCAAAAAGCACCCTTCGACGTTCCCGAAACGGCAGACGACTGCACTCAACAATAAGAAAAGTGCAATGTGTGGAAGCAATGTTTATAACACGTTTCACACTCAAGCGGTGACCAGGGCGAAGATGTTTCGTGGAATTAAACCAGCGCATTAACCCGCAACGGCCGCTGATTATTGCGTTTCTAGAGGAAATGCGCAAGCAGAGGTAACTATGTCATTGCTTACTGCCAAACGAGCACACATATTGGTTGTTTTGTCGGGTGCAGCGCGCGTCTTGCGCCACACGCAACGTGAAAAAGCAGACGACGCGAGAGCGCCATCCACACTAGGAGCGGTTCGTCCCGCGGCCGCCAGGGGCCGACTGTGTTCGCGCTCGGGGCGAATACCCATACCCGTGTTTATGGGGTCGCAGTATATAAGTTCACGAGATACAAAATACCTGCGGACCTTCTTTGGAGTGTGTGCTTTCCATACCCTTTCAAAGGCCTGACCGTGTAGCTTTCAGGCACACATCCTTTCCCTGCAGTCACCCTCGCAACAGGAGAGAGAGAGAGAGAGAGAGAGAGAGAGAGAGAGAGAGAGAGAGAGAGAGAGAGAGAGAGAGAGAGAGAGAGAGAGAGAGAGAGAGAGAGAGAGTAAATAAACCTTGTTGTTCTCAAAAGAGTTGCAATGGAGCTATTTTAGCTCAGTCGGAGTGGTTCCTTATTCACAGGTTCCCATATGCTTCCCGAGCCTCCTGGCCCCTGTGGATGAGTCGAAGCTGATCTTCCAGGGAGGGGCTGGTCAGCAAGATCTCCCATCGCTCATCCTCTATGCTGACAGAGTCAACAAGACTTGGGGGGGGGGACTTGAGTTTTGTGCATTCTCCGATGGTGTGTTTTAGGGTGCCTTGTTTTGAGCATAGGGGGCATTCGTTTGCGCATCTAATTTTTTTTGGGGTGTGGGAAAGAGGCTGCCTGTATGTGTGGATATATTGATTGCTATTCCCTGGATAGTTTAGGATGCAGGCGCGGAAGGCTTTTTCTGTTCTCCCTGTAATGTGCTATGATTTCTGCACATTTTGTTATTGGGTGCATCCCTTCTTCCGTTTCCTCTGTGGCACGGAGGTTTAAGTCTTGGGCCTTTCGATGGGCGAATTCGTTGCCCTCGATCGAGGAATGTGCAGGGACCCATATGAGTTCAATTCCTGTTTCCGGGGGTTTCGCGCTTGTGAGGATTTTGGCGGCCCTTTCTGAGATTCATCCTGTTCTGTATCTGTTGTAGGCTTCTTCGAGTCCGTGAGAATTGTGACTGTACCAGGCTGCGTTAGCGCTTCAGTGCTATGGCGGCCTCTTCCGCTTCCTCTGGCTCAGTGGTGTACAAGGATGCACGTACAGTTCACTATTTCGTTCCTTGTGTTCACTACTAAAGTTGCTTTGTTGGAGAATTTGTGTAGGGCAGCATCAGTGTATAGTATTCCCTCGTGTCTCTTTTCTTCCATTTTGAGGAGGATTGCTGGAGCTAAATGGGGGATCACCCGGCGTCCATGATTAAGCTGCACTCAGCTCTGATTGTGAGTCGCATCCTTTACCACTTGTCTCTGATCTCCCCTACAGAATCCCAGTATAAGCGCCTCGAAGCGTTTCATAGGAAAGGGCGAGGATAGTAATTGGAGTTCCTCGGGGAGCGGTAAACGAGAAGGTCATACGGGAAAGCCAGCCTGCTACACTCCGCTTGATGGCGTCACAGAGGTTACTGACGCAGGTAATGCGTATTGGGGAAACCGGTGCTGGAAGAGCAATAATAAGGTGGCTTCGAACCAGGACGGCCTGTCATGCGCACACTGCTCTTAACACTCTGAGAATATTGTGCCATCAGTGGCCGGGGAAACTTCCCATCTCAATGCCGCCATGGTCTTACGAGAGCCTTCAGTGTAGGCTACATGTTCCTCACATGAGAGTCAAGCGAAACACATCAATGGAAGCTGCCAGATTTTTGGTTCTTGAACATTTGGAGAACTCTTATCCCAATCACCTGGCAGCACGCCTGGATCATGTCGTGTCCTCCACCGAATCCGAGTGCATTGCCATCACGGCTGCTTTGAGGAAACTTAAGTCATGTAAGCCGCAGGAAGTTGCAATTCTGACTGACTCAAAAGCAGCACTACAACGTTTGCAGCGTGGGATCCCCACGGAAGGGACTGTCAGTGTTCCTTACGGCTTGTACAAGAACTCAGCAGCAAGGGTTTTCATGTGCGGTTTCAATGGATTCCATCCCATGTTGGCGTCAAGGGCAATGAGACTGCTGATCGGATGGCACGGAATGCGCTGCAATTTTCACCGACTGTTAAAGTTTCCGCCAATCACTTGAACGACTTCAGGCGAACAGTCGTCGAACATTTCAAGTCCTTGAGAAATCCCTATCAACAGCCTTGCGTCACAAAGGGACTTACTAGATCGGAGTCAACATTGCTATACCGCATCCGAACGGGCTCAGCGAAGACCACAGCAGGGCTATTCAAGGTGGGCCTCGTGCGATCACCTCTGTGTTCGTCATGTGCAGTGATAGGGACGTAATGTGTTGCCCAGAGCATGATGTAGAGCAGACTGCAATGCTCGAACACAAGATCAGCCAGCTTCAGCGACTCCGAGATTCCAAACAGGGCATCCAAATTTTGAGAAGTCTCGGGTATGCAGTGAGAGAAGAACATCAGCGCAAGACGCAGCTCACTCCAAAGACCAGAGCAAGGATTAAAATAGCCCCCCTACCAACTAACATGAGCACCAAAAGGCACAAGGACCGGAGAGCGCTGCGCGCAAAGGCCCTAAGGCCCTCCTGAAAATTATTGAAAAAACAGATCTGGATACTGGCATACTGTACACGGACGCCAGTTTCTCCAACGGAACAGGTGTCGTAACAGTTATGAAAGGGAACTGGAGCTTGTCACAGCAGCCACCGAAAAGAAACTGTAAAAATCAGCCGACCTTGAATCAAGAGCAATAGCAAGAGCCATTGAAAGCTGCACACAGAAAGACTATGCAATAATCTTCAGCGACTCACAAGCGGCGTGTCGCCAGCTCATTCACAACCAGCTGAACAAAACTGCGGCACAGATAATAGAAAAAGCGATACAGGGTAGCTCAACACGATTCAGGCTGCTCTGGGTCCCTGGGCATGAATTCACCCCTGGAAATGAGCGCGCTAATGCTCTCGCCCGCGAACTCAACAGCCGGGCACCAGCGGATGGTCATCCGAGGGCAATGCCCTTCTCAAGCAGCCGCTACATTGATATAAGAGAAGCTCTTCGGGAGGCACGCCTTTCCAGACAGCTGTTTCCGGCACCTCACAGTACACCAACCCGACGACACTCAGCCATACTTCGACAAATACAGACCCGTACGCTTCCCACTCCTTACATGATACATAAATTCCGAAAAATGGAGGGTACCCCACATTGTCCCCACTGCGGGGAATACCCGGACATGTATCACACACTTTGCGCATGCACCCAGAATCCCGTTCTCCCGCCTATACCTCACGTCACCTTCGCCAAGTGGGAGGAGTGGCTGGCCGACTCAACCGCTCAAGGCCAGCGACAGCTGACGGAACGGGCAGAGCTGGCCCTCAGCTTCATACCCAGGGCCCCGGACTAGGGGCCCCTTCTTTTAATAAAGTTATCTCTCTCAGCGATTCGAAAGCTGGCAGCCCCACACAGCACTCTGGACCACATCGTCCTTCTTAGACGACATTGGATGCGGCGCAGAGACGTGTCGCGCCTTCTACTAAGCTTCCTTCAGGAGACAGAACTGGCGATCTCGTGTTGAAAGTACACTACCATTGACTAATTAGGAGAAGCTTGGGCGGAGCAATGGCCGGCATATCCAGCCAGGCTAACCCCGCCTGATCCCACACAACAACCACCACCACCACCACATAAGTTTGTTTATTGTTTTTGCTCTCACCTCCCTTCTTCCTTTGTTTCTGTTACGACGTTGCTTTGTTTCTGCCCGCTGTCGCCTAATGTGTTAACACGGCCGCTTCCGTCGCTACAGCATCCGTCGCGTGCATTGCGATTCCCGGTCCCTTTCCAACGAGAATGCCATGCAAATAACGGCGCCGTAGCAGTATTCAACTCATGGGTGTTTTTTTCTCGAGCTGGGATCGTGAGCGTGATCGCACACTAGTTGCTAACTCGACTTCTGCTGTATCCCATTCATACACACATGCTGGACTTGGTTGAACAAGTCGAACCTACGCGTTCGAAGTGTCATGTGCTAGTTATACGGGACTGCCGATAATTGCGAATTTAGGCGAAGAATATAGATTCGTTTTACAGAGCAAATTATTCTGTTTCATCCGCCCTGCGGCGTAGACGAGAAAACCAGACTTGCTGAAAAGGCAAAAGATATCCCGTTTTCAAGCCCAGGCTGGTTTCAAAGGCAGCGTGCAATGCCGCTTTTGTTTCGACACGCCCGATCTTCAGCGATTGGTTGACAGGCGGATACAAACAAATGTCTGCTTGCACAGTTGTTGTTGTTGGCATTCTTAACTCGTATCCATGTTACGGCTGATACTTATTTTAAAGCCGTTGAAAAGTGTGGTTATCGTTGTTAATTGTCGCTCACTCCACTTACTTTCGCCTTACTTTGCGAAATTGCAGAAAGTCCCAGGTGGTGACTGTCGAATAAATGCTTAACCCGTTCTGCTATACACCAAGCCCCGTTAAAGTCGTCTTCACTTCTGCACACCAATTTATTACTTGGAACGTATGTCTTCGGATAAGCAGTCTGATACCAAAGTACACGAAGGCCCCAGGGCCGTTTATATCAGCACCAGTGTCCGCAGCCCATTTGTGTCCACTGCAAGGCAAAGGCTTCTCACAGAGAACTCCCACCACTCCTGCCGCAGTCATTTTGAGTCCATTCTATGTCCCCAAATTTTCGTATTTCAACCCATCCATAGGGTCTTCGGTTTTACTCTAAGGTGATTGTCGTCCCTTAGTACCCACTCCGTTAAACGACGGATGGACCGCCGATTGTCCGTCATTCGAATCGCGTGACCTTCCCGGTCCCGCTTTTTACGCTTCATTTGATCTAAAATGCTGCAACCCCAGTTTGTTGCCTAATCCAGGACGCAGTTTTCTTACGCAAAAGTGTTAAGCCCATTAATCTTGCTCCCATAGCTCGTTGGGCCGACCGAAGCCACCTTTCAAGGCAGGACCCGGAGTTTCCGCCCCATGTGTCATCACCGGGAGCACACATTGGTTGTATATCAACCTGTTAAGGCCTTTCGTAAATACCTCCTGTAAGACCTCGCATATCCCTATGAAGCGCGAAATAGGGGCCCCTTTAATGGTGGCTTCACTACCACCCACAAATGGTTTGCTGGGAAAAACATTAGGGGAGGGGGTGGGGGGGGGGGGGGAGCGGAAGGGTGTTATACGAAAATATGGAGGAACTAGGAACCTACCTTAAAAACCTCAATAAAACCCCTTGTATCCCTGTGAAGTGTTATACTCCGATCCTGAATAAGTTGGGTCCACTTCTATACACAAATGCATATTTGGGAGGACAGCTTTTTTAGGGGTAATATGGGACGTGTGATATAGGAGTATGAAAGCCCAGCGCATTCTATTACCCACGATTTTGTATGCAGCGTAACTGCGACACATCAAGAGTTATAGTCGGACGCGTTTCCACGTTGAGCAGCCGAAGAAGAAGACGCTGATAAAGCATTACTTCATTCGCAAAGACCTGTAAAGAAAATACCAAGTGTCATTCGCGGCCGCCTCGCGAACTGTCGCAATGACGCCACACCGGGTGATAGTGCGGTTTGATAATAGTGCACTCATCAGAATTAGTATCGCCATCGTTTTAACAATTCACGTTTCAAGTGGACCTTTTGTTCCCTCACGCACAATTTCTATGTGTTCAACATCCTCGCAATGATTTGGATTAGGCCTTGCGGGCTTGCCACTGCATCGCAACAGCCGACTTCACAAAATACGGGAGGAGGATGTTGTAGAAACAGCGCTTCCTAATCCGATATCCTCGGGGAAAAAATGCAGGTAAATCGGTCGCGAAAAAGACCGGCAATGCGACTGATGCATACTACGCTTGAAAATTATAGTGTGAGTAAATCATGTTATAGCTTTGTTATAATATGTTATATTTTGATTAAAACAAAAGTGTAAGAAACTCTCTTTACAGTCTCTTTACCAAATCGTTAATGAGGTAAAGTAAACACGATCGAAAATAGCGTGAGTAGGCCTTCGTTCAACGCAATGAAATCAGCCTTCAAGCAGGCATGCTTTATAGGAATCGATTTTGTAAAGCTTGAGTGAGACGGACTACTGGGCTTCACAAGACGCTTATTCATTTCCAATACGCCGAAAGCGCGGCAGCATCGTGCATACTAATGGCTAATTGGACGGCAGCGTCCACTGTATTTGCCATTTTACAGAAAAGAACTCAATCGCTTTCGTTTGATTCCGACGCCGTTTCTGCGAGCATGTGCAATAATGTTCGTCTTCTGCCAGGCCAGACGCATTAACTATTCAAAGCCATCCGCATGACGCACAGAGCGTTCCGTGACTCAGAACCGCAAGGTCGGTAACTCACTGCAGTAGCTGTTTTCATTTCTTTCTAATACCTGCGCATAGAGACATCGTTACCTTTCGTGCCTCGACGTACGGCTTTTGGCATGGAGACTGGTGGGACTGCTCTCACTCTCGCTCTCGTATTTTTTCCTGTTTTTATGAGGACTAGGAACAATTTGTGAGCAAGTCCGGCAAGGAGAAGGTCAGTACCTTACCCTCCCCTCTTAATGGACCCCGCCACGTCTGACAGCTTTTAAGAGCGAAGCTCTTCAGCAAATCGTAATTTTTCGTGTCCGCAGTTAAAAATACCAAGAAATTTCCGAGCGCGCACACGTGAGCGTGGGCCACGCGCCGACCGCCCGGCAGTTAACAAAACCAAGAAAATGCCTAGCGCTCGTGACTGCGTGCCTCGCGACGACCGTCCAGCGTCCCCTGCGCATGTTTGTCATACCCTCTTAGGGAGGTTGGCCAAGATTGCGCCGACCGCCTGGCAATTAAAAAAAAACAAGAAAATGCCGAGCGCTCCTGTGTGCGTGCCTCGCGGTCACCGCCCAGCGTCCCAGGTGCACGTTTGTCAAGCCAAACATACCCGCTTAGGAAGATTGGCCAATATTAGCAAAAAAAAAAAAAAAAAAAAAAACTCCAGCGTTCACCGTAATCGCGGTACCACTTGCTCGGAGCGAGAAAGACATGTCATAGCGTACGCCCCCCCCCCCCCCCCTTCCCAAGGTGATGTCCAATGATTATCACTTCCAAAAAAGTTAAGGACGCTCACGCCTATAGCAACAATGATGGAGTAAAGGTCGTCGGGGCAACGAGGAAGAAGCAAATCGGCTGCAATCGTGGACTTCAATCGTCGTGATGGTCATGAAGGTTGCGTGCAGCTTCGCTATACGATCAAGCTAACGCGTTTTTCCGCCCCAACCCCCTACCTCAAAAAAAAAAATCTCAGACGCTCCCCTCCCCCTGAACAAGCACACGGGCAGGCATTTTAGTTGACAAATAATACTGTAACATCATTATCCTGTTTTATTCTTAAAAGTTTGGGCCATAGCCATTTCTGGCTTATATATCCGTCAAATGGGTGCTCATGACCTCGAAGCCAAAAACAATCTCCGTTTCAAAAATTTCGAGTTGAAGACAACGTTTTACGTTCCCCTTTCATTCTCATTTCATTGCGACCGGGAACGAATCAACCCATCTTGGCATAGCAGTCTTCATCATTTCCAAAGCCCAGCATTTACTGCGAAGCACTATATGTTTTCATTCCGATGTTTTCATTCCGATGCTTTCATCCCAGTTTTCATTCCGGTGAAGCCGCTTTACTCGGCGCCGCTGCGGCGCTCCTCCTCACCATCATCGACACTGCTTTCACAACTGTTATTCCCTTCGCCACCACCGATGCCTCTTTCACAAGTTGCGCAACCATTGCCGCCGCAAGTTCCAGCTCATCCAGTAGCTGGGAATTTCCCCCGGATGAACAGCAACTTCGACGTAAGCCAATATTTCTTTTGCAACTGGAAGGGCTTGTAGAGCGACAATTTTGGCGCTGCCTATCACTTCTATGCGGGCACACATAACCGGTTGTCGGTTTATGCTGGTACGGGTTGGGAGTGAAGGGAGGGGGCGGGGGGCGTGCACGTGTAGCTATAGGTTTCATGCCCTCACTGACTGGCATGCATGCCCATTGTGCTGGCGGGAGGTTTAAACGTGTACGCCCCGCCCCAATGCGGACTGTCCGGTGTACAGTGGTCGGGATTGGGTTGGTGTGTTACACCGACAGTAAGATCCCATTCGATGCGGTAGGGACAGACAGCTGCATGTTCGTCGCTATAGAAGAAAGCTAGAGTCCATCCGAACTTCATTGGGATAAGTGCTAAATGCTCAATCGCAAATTACAAACAAACCGTTACAAACGTGTTTAGTTTCGTGCATCTCGTGGACTGCGTCCAGCTTCGCATGTCATCCTTCTTTACAGACTGGAAGGGCACTAATTCTTATTTATATTTCGAGTTCATCTCGCGGGCAAACGGTGTAATTATTTCAGCAAGAGTTCTGATGTTCCCAGCGGCAAAATAAGGGGAAAACTCGATTGGGAACCTCAAATGAAATTGTCTACAAGCATTTCGAGCATCTATTCAGTGGCGTAACTGGATAGGACGGCGCCCATGGCAAATATATTTTCGCTCCCCACATGATGATAATGATCGTGCATATTATTATTATTATTATTATTAAAACTGGCCAAGTGAGGTGGCAGAGCGAGTTTCGTCAACTCAAGTCGCATTGCAAAAATCTGCGATAGGTCCAGTTATATTGCCGCGGTTGAAGCTGATGCGCCACGCAATGCTAAAGAATTTTGGGGTCATGTCCGTGCACAAACTTCCAAAAACAACCCAGGAGATATTAACCTCATTGACAAGAGGGTAACAGCATTCCTGACGTTCCTAATGCCTTTGCTCAACAATTCAGTTCAGTATTCGGCAAGAAAAGTGCAGCCTGCCCCCCTCAAGTGTTTCCGGGGTATGATAAAAACTCAGAATGTTTTATTTCGGAAAGTCTTGTATCAAGAGCTCTAAAGCGAGTTAAGCCTTCATTTTCGTGCGGCCCTGATGGCATTCCATCGGCAGTACTGAAGGCGTTTGGGGATCTTCTTGTTCCGGTCTTGGCGCGTATATTTCGAACGTCACTCAATAACGGTAAGTTCCCCACTCGTTTGAAGATTGCGCGGGTTGTTCCTATATTTAACAAAGTTAGACCCCACAAACTACCGCCCGATTTCTATTCTCTGCGCTGCTTCAAAACTCTTTGAGACTGTACTACATACACTACTCTCTTTCAGCGTAAAAACTATATTATTACCTCAGCAACACGGCTTTCTCGCTGGGAGATCGACCCCCACTAATCTTGTAAATTTTATGCTGCATGCTTCGGAAGCTGTGCAGGGAAGAGGACAACTCGATGTCGTCCACTTTGATTTGAGCAAGGCTTTTGATGTCGTCTGCCACGATATATTATTTAGAAAGCTGTGTCAACTCGATTTACAACCATCCATCACATCCCTTTATGTAATTATTTATCGGATAGGTCATGCTTCGTGCATGCAAACGGGCAGTCTTCCCTCTCCTACGAGGCCACAAGCCCTCAGGGATGTGTTCTGGGGCCACTTCTTTTTTCAATTTTTATAAATGATGTTTCCTCAGTAATTCATGATTATCACTTTCTCTTATATGCTGATGATGTCAAAATATTTAAGGCTGTTTCAAACACCGCAAGCTGTTCCGCTCTCCAGGGAGCGATAACGTCTTTTTCAGATTGGTGCTCACGCAACAAACTCCTTATTAATACATCAAAAACTAAGGTAATGACCTACACTAGAAAAACGGACAGCATATTGTTCTCCTATAACATTAATGGTGAAGCACTACCGCGTGTTGGGGAGGTTAAGGGTCTTAGTGTTAATTTCGACAGTAAATTGAGCTTCTCCCCGCACATCCGGGAGGTCACTCGGCGGGCCCTTCGATCTCTTGACGTTGTATGTCGCCTATCAAAGGAGCCGGGCTCTTTTCTCAAGCTGTACATGACTATTTGTCGCCCGCAGCTCGAGTATGCTTCTGTGGTATGGAATGGTATGGAAAACACTCTGTATGCATATTGAAAGTGTCCAGAAAAAGATTATCTCTATCTTCAATCATCGCTTTGCTAGCCATAACAATTCTGGGTCATTCTCTGTACCGATGCTAGAGTGCTTAAACTCCAGACGTATTAAGGCTGATCTTCTTTTCCTGTTCAAAATCATTCATGGCACAGTGTCTTGTTGTGAAATGCTGCAACATGTTAAACTCCATGTGCCGCAAAAATCCACCAGAAGACACGACACATTTTTTAATCCGAGCTGTCTGCGTGGCTTGTGCCCCTTGTTTCGCCTCCAGTGTGCGTACAATCAGTACAACGAATATTTAGACATATTTAATAATTCCTCGACACAGTTCCGCAAACATGTCTGTGAGCTTATCATGTAATTGACCTTTTTTATCCTCTGTTTACACGCGGTCACTTGAGCATGAAGTGATGACAACACAAGACTTTCTTTTTTATATATTCCCCTTATTTCATGTCTGGTTTTCTTTACATGTATTTATTTATTTATTTATTTATTTATTTATTTATTTATTTATTTATTTATTTATTTATTTATTTATTTATTGACCGATAGATTGATTGATTGATTGATTGTATGCGATAACGGTCATTTGGATGTTTTGGGCAAGCGAATGAGCGATTACTTGATTGATTGTTCCCTACAGCGCATCCATACATCGTACAATACACTAGATGTCCGCAAGGTTAGAAAAACCGCAGTGCCTAGAGTTACGTCCGGCGGAAACTAAAATTGAAAACTATACGGAACTTTAGGATATTATTTAGAGTTACGTTCGATGGACCCAAAAATTTAAAATTAAATTTACAACCGACAAAACTTTCAGCCAATGTGTTGAGTTATGTCCTACGAACGCAAAATTGAAAATTAAAATTATGTGCGACAGAACTTTATGCCAGTGTTTTGAGTTACCTCCGACGTAACAGCCTGTTAATGAAATTGAAGTTACGTCCGACGTATGCCACAGTAAAAGTTTAAGTCCGAAATGAAAATTAAACCGACGTTCGACGTGACGTAAGCACTGAAAAACGTTTACAGCTGTTGGTACTAAATACCGCCAGGTTCAATGAAATCTACGCAACATTATTGCAAGGGTCCCTTGTACGATTGGTGACGTCAAATTGACAAACACGAATGTTGCTGATGTACGGCCTAACCGGTGCGGAATTGGTGCTTACGTCCGGTCGTCCTGTCATTGTAGATATATAGGGTGAGATTTTAGGACTAGGGTTTCATGCAATAATGAGAAAAAATTCCCATTTGGTCGAGCGGTTTGGAGCGTGTTACTTGAAGCCGTACAATGAGGCGATGTACGTTAGAATTCCACCTCGGTCATTGGAGTTCTCCCTTAAATTTTCTTTATTCGAATGCACGTACACTTCTTTTCATATCCAACATACGAAAGGAAAGGAGAAGTCGGGAATTATAAAATAGAACCTTTTCTCGAGGGCGGCAGAATTCCAGTTCCTAGCGTCTGCAGCTCGTGCCGAGAACAAAGTTTACATGGGCCAAGAGTTTCTTTACAAATACAATTAATAATTGATGAGGGTTAGAGAAGGGAGGGCCTTGGTACTCTCTTATTCTTCCCAGGAAAGAAGAAATCTCAAGAAATTTAATTATTATAGCTGGCTGACTAACGAAAATGTATTTTATGAAAGCGGCAACTATTATGGGCAGACGGGGTGGTTGTTACGCCATATTTAATTGTGGCGCATGCAGTCACTTTATATGGAGATGTCAGTAAAATGATATCCATTGAAGTATGATGCTGAAATGTTGTCTCGAAGGAAATGGTTCGCACGCATTTTTTCTCCGGGGATTAAGAACATCCCAAGCTTTATTCTTTGCGTTCATAGAGTTCCATACTGAAATACGTATATTAGTACCAAACTATATACTGGCGTACATGCTCTACAGAAAATACATAGGTGGGCACGCGGTAAATGGTAAAGCACAAAATAAACTTTCTATTAAAGTGCGGAGTTATGTGGGGATCTTTTGATATGTTTCTCTACTTGTCGGCAAACCTGATGCGCATTTCTCGAGGAAGCTGCTACAAGGCTGTCTGCCCCGGCTGGTGCTAACACGCTGCGATGGGGGATGAAGAAAAGTCGGGAGCGCTGCCGCTCCTCACTGTTGTACGGAACGGTGTTCCTGGAACTAGTTCCTTTCGGGAAGAACGGAGGAACGCTACCTTTCCGCTAAGAGCCGGTGGGACAGTAATGGTAACATAAACTTACGAAGCAAGAGCGAGGGAACAACGGCGTTCCATCTGTAAACGTGCCATAGCTATAGGATTTGGTTGCTTCTGACGCCAAGGCTTTAGGGCACTGAAGCTAGTACAAAAAGCCACAGACCGCTACTATGTTTCTCTTCCTATAGGCTGCCAGATTTTCCCGCCCTTCCGCCGAACGCGCTTCCTCGAAGGTCAAAGGCAGAAGAATAACCCCGCAGCGGGCCGCACCTGACGGCAGGCTGCGTCTGGTGCGCACGGCCTTGTCGCAACGGCGGGTGTAGACGCCAATGAGGCCCAAGCAATGGTGCCCCTTTAAATCACGCCATAGGAATATATGTGAAAAACGAAATACCGGATTGCGGCTGGGAAAGACTGCGGTGAGTTCAGGACTGCCTGCGGTCTTGGCAATTGAAGGTTAGTTACCTAGAAGATGACCTGGGCAGAAACAATTAAAAAAGGTCGCTATTGCGTCCAGTGCATATAGAGCAATCGTTACAAGTATGGTTTGTTTTGTGAAATCAAATCAATATGAAAGGCCCGGATGTCCTCCTCTGTCATTATTTACTTTAGAACACGTCGGCACGCGACACGGCAAAGGCGCGGGAGGAAGCCAAAGTCCAGGAGGAAGCCAAACTTGGCATCGGTATCCTGCAGGCGAGTAAACCTCTCTCAGAATGAAGACGGTCGAATGTGGATAACCCTTTGCATTTTCTGCTTAGCCGTTCGCGCCTCTCCTTTCCACTTTTCATCAGCCATCTGTTTTGTTTTTTCGTTTCGAACGCCTTTCAACATTGACATCCCACGACTCACAGACACCAGCGTACGTCGCAGCACATCCCAGAAGAAGACCCCGTCCCAACAGTCAATGAAAACATGTTCAATGGTTTCCGGTTTGTTGCATAACCAACACTGTTCACCCGACGGCATAAAAAGGCCTTTTTCTTGCATCCATGTTTTCACAAGGAGTGTCCCAGTGTGTAGTTGAAAGAAAAATGTTTTACATCCCGGTGCAACTGGCATTCTTTTAACCCGTTTTAACACATCTCGACCCGTGCCAGCCGAGTGAGCAATTCTGTACATAGGAACGGGAAAAACAGTGTCACAGAGATTGTTATACAGTCTCTTCCTAGTCACTGCGCTCAAATACTCTAACGAAAACCGTGCGCATAGAAAACGTAACGAGTCCACAACTTCTTTTAGATAGCCACGGATACCACCTGGCATACACAATGTCGTAACAGACAACTCAGGCAAAACCCTGCCTAATCTCACTTGGCAAACGGTGCGCAAAAAGGGATCCTTTACATCCCTCCAAAACACAAAGCGGTTTGCCAACTGACGTAAAAAGAGATGCGTTAAACCTAACCCCCCTTCCCGTACACGTCGAAAGAGATTTGTACGACTCATCCTCTCCCAGGTTGATCCCCAAACAAAAACTGCGAAAACACGATGTAACTTTTGGACGTTTGCCCGTGAACAGTGGAGTACCTGTAACACGTACCAAAGTTTGCTCGCCATAAAAAGGTTGCAAATCGTTGTTCGAGCGAAAATGGATAAATTGGCGCCCTTCCACTTCTCTGCCTTTTCCTTAAGCTCTACGGCTTGTCTCCTCCAGTAAGGGTCACTGTCAGCATAATACTCTAGGGGAACACCAAGGTACTTCACCGGTGTCGTCACCCACTTTACATTTTGAAATACCACCGGTGTTGAACTCCACTCTCCGTGCCAGATGCCCAGGCACTTGTCCCAGTTTACAGCACATCCACTAACATAACAAAACCATTTAACTGTATTAATGACCCTAGCAATGCTTTGTTGATCTACGCAAAATACAGCGATATTGTCCGCGTATGCTAAAACTTTAATTTCAGCTGCATGAAGTTGAAATCCCTTGACAGTGTCGTTTTTTATTATGCTTAAACATAATGATTCAATATATATGCAAAAGAGGCGGGGGGAAAGAGGACACCCCTGCCTCACGGACCTCTGCACTTCTATACGCCTTCCAACCGCTTTGTTAACGATAAGTCTGCCAATCGATGCCCATGGTATTCGGTATTTGTCCGTTGAACCTGATGATGATGGCGTCCCTCTAGATCTAGTAATGTTACTAGGACTGCACAGTATATGGAGATGCCGAATGGCAGTCCGCCACTCGGACATTGATGCGCGGCCAGTAAATGAGTATTTTCGAGAGGCCATATTCTTTTTTCTTGAAGTTCAAAAGGCACGCCAATGTGTTCCAGACTGGTTGTCACAAATGGAGGAGTTAACAAAAATGAAAATATTTTAGTAGTCAGCACTGTACCCTAGAGTGGAACAGTGATTTTATGTCTTAGTGTAATGGGTTTGTTTTGTTGTTGTGCATTATGTTTGTAACAGCGGTGTTTGTCTGGAAATAAAGAAAAAAAAACGACTCACAGACACCAAGCCCTTCATCGAGTGACTCACTCTTAGTCACTCACCAGCGCTTCCCTTTCATCACGAAACTGTTTTCTAAGCGCTTTCATGTCTAAAGCAGCCTCATAAAAGTTTATTGTTGAGCCTTGCAGCCTTTAAACAGGATCTATTCGAACCAGTATCTTGTTCCAAAAGCCGAGCAAAATAAAAGCATCATATCTTAACATCCACTGGTGTAATAGCTAGTGTGCGATCACTTCTCGTTTCACTCGTTTCTTTGTCGTTATTTGCCATAACTTGGAAAACTTCAAGTATGTCTTCAAGGTACGTACTGACTGGCTTTACCGCTTTGACCTTCCTTGCACTCCGTCTCCGACTCATACTTGACAACAATAGGCCCCGCGTCTTTTAAATACCAGGCTCTCTACAATTCTCTGAACGTTGTTCACCTCACTTTACAAGAATACCTGCAAAGGGCTAATCGAAATATAAGGGCGCAAATTTTAAGCACGCCCCCCTCCCCCTCTCGCTGCTGCTGGAATACAAACGGGTCGCCTACGTAGAATTCCGGGTCGCCTACGTAGTGTTCCGTACGGCCGGTGTGCTCGTTGTAATTTGTATTTCGCACTCTAATTTTTTAATGTGAAATACCTGGCTAGGCCGGACGTAACTCAAATCATTCGGTTGAAGTTACGTCGAATGTGACTTTAATTGGCAATTTTGGGTTCCGTCGAACCTAACTGTAGAAACTGGCTAAAACTTTTGTTTTGAATTTCGGGATCCCTCGGAGGTAATTCTAGACACCGCGTAGAAAAAAAAAGTGAAAGAAGAAATGGAGCTTGCTGGTCAGCTGTTTTAAGCGTTGGGCAGACTCGGCTCGGCGCCCCCTCCCAAGTGGCGCCCGGGGCACTTGTACCCCCCCCCCCCCCCCCCCCCCCCCCACACACACACCTATAGTTACGCCGCTGCATCTATTTCAAGACTCTTTGCAAACAGCTTTCATTCAATACGTACATAGGCTCTCCTAGCAAAGTACTAATGTGTATACTATAATAAAGTACATAGGCTCTCCTAGCAAAGTACTAACGTGTATACTATAATTAAAGTACAATCGCTCACCCCGCCTACTCGCCATGCGTTTGAAGATGCTCAGAGTGGTTACACTACTTACAGGGTGAGTGGGGTTTACTGGAACTAGCACCAGGAGGAGGAGGAGGAAGAGGAGGAGGAGGAGGAGGAGGAGAGAAACGTCTATTGGAGCGGAAAGTGCTGTTGTGGGTGCCCTTCCTAGTCCGGATAGCCGCGAGTCGTGGCAGCTGCTCTTGCCCGAGACACGAGGTTAACCTGCGTCTCTAGCAGGCAGCTGGTCAGCTCGCACTCCCACTGCTCCAAGGAGGGGGAAGGGATAGGATTAGGGTGGTAGGGGCAAGCCCACACAAGGTGGTATGTGGTGTTGGGGGTTTTGCAAGATGGGCATTCGTAGGGATACATGGTTGGTGATATGTTGTGTAGAATTGTTGTGTTGTAGTATGTCTGGGTTTGTAGTCGTCGCCAAAGGCGTGCGTCGTTGGTGTTGAGAGATGGATGAGAAGGAGGGTAGACGAGGTGATTTCGACGGTAGTGGTACAAGATGTCTGTGTAACGAGCTTTTTTTTTTAATACGAGAGACAAAATGGGATCTTCATGCTCCAGCAGTGCGCAACTGAACACTTAATCACCCGACTAGATTAGCAAGGCATATTCATACTGTGATAAAAAAAAAAGTTGCCCGTGAAATAGAGCACGGCTCCATGATTCGTAGAGGGACAGAATCGGACTTTATTTATGCATATTGAAACACCCTTTTTGGTTGCTAGCTTATGTTGTATGAACTACAGAAATTTTGTCTTCGCGCAAAAAAGAAATGATCCCCCTGCCAAAGAATCCAGCGTCCCTCCTCCTCATCCACATAAAAGAAAGAAAGAAAGAAAGAAAGAAAGAAAGAAAGAAAGAAAGAAAGAAAGAAAGAAACAAAGAAAGAAACAAAGAAAGAAGGAAGGAAGGAAGGAAGGAAGGAAGGAAGGAAGGAAGGAAAGGGGAAGACCTGCAGAATCTTGGATGAACTGCCGTTCTCGGCAAAATATCGTCCACAAGATTTGAGGCGACTTGTGACCCAGAATGCCGACCGCGCTTTATTTTGCGCGCAGAATGTAATCATTTCTAAATGGACTCTGCAGTGAATTCTTCGCTTGAAGTTTTGCTAAAGGCGTAAGCAATTATATGGGGCCTCAACAAGGCAACCCGCCTGTCCGTTACTATTGTTCGATCTATCACACTTTCGCAGCATACGCAAATGCTATTAAAAGGAGGCCGTAGAGCCTTCACATTTTCATATAAGACGGCCCTTATTTCCCCCTAAAAACGTCTTCCCAGGAGTGCACTAATGTATAACACTTAAGTAGCCTTTAAAATGGCTAAGTGTACGCCGCTTTTGTAGGGATACGTAAGGTGTTATGGAGGCATATAAGAAAAGATGCCAGGCCGTCATAGTTTACAGCGCTTCAATGAAAAGCGCTATGTAGGGGTAAAGGGGGTCTTATGGCGGTACTTAATAACACCCCCCCCCCCCCTCCCCCGGGCCTTCCTAATTGTGGCCATCAGACTGTTTATGTCGCCCTGAAAGGACACATTTCCAGAAGTGCATTCGTGTGCATGAGTGAGTCTGACTAACTTGGCTCGGTGTCAGGGCGGTTTGCGCATTTATCTTACCATTACAGTTGTTAGCTTCCGCACTTTTTCTTTTCTAAAGGCGTTGGTTTCGTGCCTAATGGATGAGATGACCTGTATCCTCGACGTATAGGAGGTGCGTGTGAATAAGGCTATACTGGTTTACAACATAGTTGCGGAGCTATACACGGCTACCCGTGAGCCACCACCGTTGTCACGAAGGTGCGAAAAATGGCAGGATTTTTTTTAGTATAATTTGTGACCTGCTCAACAAGTATTTTCAGGCAAATTACAAGTGAAACATATTTATAGCAATCGAAACTTTGGTAATAGGATAGGGAGGTTACCGCCCAGAAGCAACTCATTATGGCTATGACGTTGGTAGCTACAAGCCGAATTATGGGAGCACGGTGTCAACCTACATCGAAATTTTAATACGCACGTGTTTAACCATTTCGCAGGGCGAAAAAGTTGCTAGCAGAGTACCGAACAATTGGCGTCATCGCGTAATGAGGGGAATAACCAGACAGTGGGCTAACGAAGCCGCTGTTTTATTCTGATGTACTGCGTCGCCAGATGCAGGTGGACGATGCCAAGGGTGCTTCCAGAGAGCAAGTATCATTATCTTCTTTTTTTTTACTTCTCTTATTGCGCCAAACGCGCACTACGTGGTACGTATTTCTTTAGCGCATCCTGTGGCGTGATTATCCACCTTAGCGAAATTCCCCATGGTTGTTTACATGTAAAGAGAGCGTGCAGTGCGATTTCCCATTTACGCAATGCCTCTTGGAAACTTCTCCGCCATGCTGCATAAATGGGGTTCTCAGGAGGAGTTTGACACTTTAAACTTTGGGCGTCTTTATTTCAGCACGTCCGCCATCAAGGGCAGTTTATGTCGAACGAGTGGCCTCTACTTCGAATTCTTCCCATGCATATTCGCACCCCGTGGAGCAAGCCTAACGGCATTCGCTAACAGTTAGGCAGTATAGAAACGAGCCAGCGTCCTGTTGTGATAGAGCAACCTCATCGTATGCATGCGGTGTTTTTCTAGAAACGTTTTTCGAGGCACGCAAAGGTGGTAAATACGGAGACAGAAAGCATCTTACCGGCAGTACGACAGGAGCGTGTTTTTAACCGGGAGCGCGTGGCTTGCAACAATAGCATATTATGATCGATTAGTTCAACTACAAAACGCGGATAGCCTTATACGCGTCGCCACACTTGTATAGGAGTGCAGAAGAACGTAGAACTCCGTTTGGCTTTTCTTTTCTTACTTTTTCCCGCCTCGGCTGCCGCGACTTGGATAAACAGCCCCGACGACAGGTGTTCCACCAGACGCGTGAAGCGGAACAAAATTAATCGAAAGTTCATTTCGCGCAAAAGCTTTCCAGTAACATGTCGTTGGCTCGCAGCACAGAAAATGCCATGAAGTGTGCTTTGCAGCATAACTTGAAGATTATACGTTCACCACGCTTTAATGTGTGACACATGTGCTAACCGAGTGCTTCGTGCTATTATTCTACTATATAGGGCTCCTCTGACGCGCACATGCTATAAGGGAAACTTTGTGAGGCGCTTGACATGTCCAGATGGCGGCTGCCATTCGTGTGCTTTGCAGTGCAACGTTTCGACGAGTTTGCTGTGAACACGCGCGTCGTATTACGTTAAACTACCTGGCTAAACAGCCGGCTTGACAGCGACGCCTCTTCGACGACGGCTGGTGAAAAGGCTCCTGCTTCCATCGGTGCGGCGTTTTGTGGTGCAATTACTTGCGTTAGTGCACGTAATTGGGAACGCATCAGCATCACGTGCAACGAATTTTCGAGCGCAATACTTGCAGAAATTTATGAAAGGATTACATTCTGGGTTAAGTATATAGACTTTGGAGCGTAATTTCGCTCTTTGTACCCTGGATGGCACTACGATCGGACATGTGATTGATTTTGATTGCAGGCTTCAACGCGCCGACGCTACACAGACGACGAGGCTCGCCATAGTAGAAGGCTCCGGATTAATCGGACATATGACGCCTGACGAATGTTCTCGGGAATGCTTTCCGAAGCGTTTTTGGCTGGAGTAAAGTTCAGAGTTGTTCATAATTCACTAGATATACCCATACAATCTTGAATGCAGTATCTCTATCTGTATGAGAGATACATGTAACATTGTAACATTTTTTTGTTGATTGATGCCTTTATTGACTCTAACATAGAATAGGCCCTTGCGCATGTACGTGGCTGACATTTTTTTTGTAAGTCCACGAGGGTGAAGTGCCTCGAGACTACCTCCTTAAAAACGAGCCGGGCCAACGAAGAAGGGCCTGGGGCGCTTTATTTCCCAGACCAGGGTCACTGGTTCGAGTGGATGGATGAATGGCGTTATGGAGAAAGACGCCGCAGGCCGGCTTAGTTCTCAAAGGCGGCTGGCGCACGTGTTTCATCCAAGGGCATTCATAAAAAAGCAACACATGTAAACACTGAAGAGCATCTAGGAGTCTACATTATCATGAACGCTTCAGAGGTTCATCAATGCCCGCGATTTTTTTTTTTTTTTTTCAGCCACACAAAACTACAGGTTCAAATTTTGGTACCCGCCACGACTGAGGGGCTGAGGCGTTGCGCTGCTGAGCACGAGGACGTGGGTTCGATCCCGGCTGCGGCAGCCGAAAGTGTCCGTGCGGCGATATTTCGGTACACGTTAAACGTCCCTAGCGGTCTAAATTAATCCTCACTTCTCTCCTGGAGTGCGCCTCAAACTCAGCTGTAGTTTCGGCGTATAAAAACCCCGAAATGAGCGGATGACTGACACAATTTTGCGTTTTATTTTTTTATTTTTCTCGCGCATTTACTCACCTCAGAGTCAACCCACATTACTATAAGAAGTGTGTGTTCGTTCACCTGCTTTTTTTTTTTGCCGTTGTTTTAGGCGTTCTTTTCCCCGCAGTCCTCTTACTCATTCTTTATTGCGTGCAGAATACTCCCACCGCTTAAGTTGATAGAGTAAAATAGCTGCATTACCATAAAACTTTACAAAGGCACTTTTTGATGCTTTCACGCAGGCGGGTAGGTATGTTTTATGTGTTCCGTCCGAGATTCGACTGTATTGTCAGGCCTTGCTTTGCGAACCAGCGGTACAATTTGCAGGTAAAGATAAGGCGCTACTCGCCCTGGCTACCTATCGCTAGCTGTGAAATGTAATTTATGCTTCAGAATGTCGATGTATTTGATATGATGAGCCGATGTCGGAAGCTATCGGACAAGGTAACTCGTGGTACTACGCATCAGAACTGCAAAGGGGGCAGCATCGAGGCCTAAAGGCGCGTGGCATAGCGACCTCCTGCGAAACGTGCACGGCCGGGGCTGGCTGGCAGCGGGCGGTCAGCGCAAAGAAAGAACAGGATAGCCAAGGCGGCGGCGCGCAAGGTGGTTCACGGGACCAGCTTTGGTTGTACGCTGCCAACGTGCACGGCGAGTATTCAAGTCAGTAACCCTTGCGCCACTTGAAGCGGCGCCCAGCGCCTCTGCCGCCGCCGCCGCCACCATCGAGTTGAGCGCTGCTGGCGCAAGACGAGAGTTGTTGGACGACGAGCCAGCGCGTCTCGCCGCCGCCAGTGCGCATGCGCCATTGCGCTCGGTCTCAGCGCCTCCTCGGGGAGAACGTCGAAGCTGGCGAATCGCCGGAGAGTTGCCGCTCAGTCTTGAATCTGCTCATCGGCTGCAGGATGAACTGATGCGCGGCCACCGAGATGGGCTTTTCGGATAACCGCCGGGTACTCTTGGGGACTGTTTGCGTGCTGCTGTGCATAGCGTCGACTTCTGATTCTGCGGAAATAGGTGAGTCCGGAAAGGATTCGCGGAGCCGTCCGTTGCTCGGTGACACTGGTTTGTTTACCCGGGCGCCCAATTCCCTAACACGTTGTTGCCGGCATGTCAGGAGAACGCGTGCCTTGCTGCGGGGCTTCCCGTGTGTTGCGCTGTATTCTTGTGACCAGGTATGAAAACACCTGTCCAAGACCGGGCCCTTTAGACGTGCGCCGCGGGTGTTCAATTGGGTGTTGATGATCCCTGTGCGCGTTGCCCCTCCGCTCTTCGGACATGCTACCCGGCAACAACGTGGCAGGTCCGGTTGTGCGTGCACGGGAATTGCTTTCAGCCATCGCGCGGAGTTTTCGCTCCAGCCTTTCCGCGTTGTGCCAACTGCATCGGTGGTAGTTCTGGTTGCCACTGCCCTCGCAAATTCGTGCCGAGCGGGGTTTCGCGTATGCCATGTAGCGGGCGCTTCTTCATTTGGCGGAGCTGAACAGCTCGGCCAATCAAACAAGCGTGCGCTATCGCGTTCAGAGTATGATTATGTTCTGGCTGTAGACAATGGTTCATTATCTGCAGGTGGCATAGATGCCAGTCCTACGCATATTGCTAGAGTTACTTTGCGTAGGCCCCAGATATGTTTTGCAATGTTTAGCAAGAAATCGTCACGCCGACGGTCTAGATCTAATGAAACGCGACTGGGGCACGCATTTGACATTTGCTGTGGTTTGCGGTGCGAGATGGGTTACCACTCTGCATGATTAGTAATCGGTATTGGGTTTTTGACAGTGGGGTGGTGAGATAACCGCGTCAAGCATTCAAGTAACTTTTTTTGTTGTTTTTGTCAGGGGTGACTGTGCAAAGTTCGCTTGTTCAAAGTAGATTGCTTGAAACTGCTTGCTCGGTACATGCCGGTGTGGAAGGGCCGGTCGGGATAATTGCAGTAAAACCTTTTCGCGTTAGTAACGATCCGCGTGGAACTTTTCGCCGGAGGCTCGTACAATCAACAGGTCCCAGCCTTGTGCCAGGCTCGAGGTGAACCGTGTTTAGCCACGTAAGTGGCCACCATCCTCCGGGTGTTCGGCACGCCTGGAATGTCGCGGTTGAGGAATAGACTTCGCGAAATTGCCCGTACCGTGGGAGCTTGATTGTACTTTTTTCGCTACTGCCACCGTATGAAACTTTTTTTTTTTTTTTTTTTCGGTGACCACTTCCTGCCACTATAACATGGCGTCGTTCCGGATTTCGAAGCGTATTGCGTCACGTTGCAAGGAGGTGAAGTGGCTCACTCGGCTCGTCGTTATTTCCCGGATCGGAAGGTTTCCAAAACGAAGTTCGATCAGTCTGCTGAACTTTGAGTTCTGTTCAGCGGCAGTGCGCGCTTCGGTGGGTGTGGGATCCAGTGCGTGGGGTGAATAAGTAACCAGCGCCGTTGAATCTGCGCGAACGGCGGAGGCGCTCGACGGGATGCAGGCTGGCGCGGAGACTTGCTCTCTTCCTCGGCGGCCGCACCGAGTGGAACCGGCGGAACTGTGATGCATGAGTGACCGCCATGTTTTTTTATTCTTTTTGCCTGTTGCGCGCCTCCTTTCCCTGGCGGGCCAGCGGAGGGCCCCCCGTCTCGCCCCACCTGAGCCGGGGGAATGCCGTCCGCCGCTCGTCTGAAAGGCGCTTTCCGCCTCGACCCGTGGCTTCGACTGTGCGCAAGAGCTTTCCCCATTCCGGAATGCTGCCGCCCCGCGCGTCACACAACGCCCGCAGCACCTTGCTCTGTCGGTGGTTGGCGTGCAACGTCAGTCTCGCATTGCAGCTTATCGTATGTCTTATGCAGGGACTGGCTAGCGCGAACTTCGGTGCCCAAGGCCTCACTCGTCCCGTTTGCGGATTTATGTCACCGTCAACTTTCCTCTTGCGCACGTCATCGCCGGCCCGGCACTTGCAGTCACAGTGATCAGATAACTTGCCAGTTTTACTTGGAATATAGTGAGTGCTTACAAGCTCAGGACACTTTTACTTAAGGGCCTTTTTTTTTTTCTTGATCGTAAGCAACCGCATGTAGTTTCCAAGCAAGACCTGTTGATCTCGAAATCGATTTTCTGCTCGGCCCGTCGGACTCCGGCGCTCTTAAATACCGGACGCCACGTGCGCTGTCGCATTCGTCGGCGTTTGTAGCCAATCTTTCGTGCTGCTCGTGTCGTTGCGCGCACCGCCACGACAGACGGTTCGCGATAGGTGTTGCCGGCATCGCTATACGTAATTCGGAGTTGTGTTGTGCCTCGTGTGGCATCTGGGGGTTCCATTACGTACAATTCAGCGCAAAAATAGACAGGGACTAGAAAAGACACAGCCCAAGAGCGCTTGTTTTTTCTACTCCCTGTCTATTTTTGCGCTGAACTGTACATAATGGAATACCACCTCGGCCAGTCATCTTGGGGACGTCTCCTCCAGTCGGCACTGCCACGTTGTGACTCCCAGCCGATGCAGTTGTTGGGATCCACTGTGCGTCTCGATGGCCGTGATTTGACACCTACGGTATTGCGTCGTTGGTAGAACGGTATTGCGTCGTTGGTAGAACGGTATTGCGTCGTTGGCAGAGAAGACGAATCGACCTTACGGCATGGTTCGATGAGACGATTGTCATCAGGTTTATACCCAACTTGAGTGGTCTTTCTTCCTGACGATTGTCATCAGGTCCCAACTTGAGTGGTCTTTCTCGGTCGTGAATAAGGACGCAGAGGACGTTCGTTAAAAACATCCTTTGAAAATGCGCTAGTCGGACTGGGATACTGCGGTGCGCAGGGTGAGCACACTTTTTGTCAACGTAATCGTATGCGGCCAGGGTGCGTCGTTCGCGAAGCCGCCGCCGGCGCGCGTAAGCGTACTCCGCGCTTGGCTGTCCTTGAAGCCGGCGGGAGCGACTGCGTGTTCGGAGGCCTTGTCATCGTCCCGTCGCCGAGTGGCACGCGCCCCGCTGCAGCGCAGACCAGGTTCCCTTTAAAACGGCCTCGTTGGCTGGCGTTCAATAGGCCTCATTCGGGATGCGCGACCACGAGCGAGCGGCCCAAACTTTTGCGGACCCCAAAGTGTGCCACCCACTGGCGTCGCGTTGAAGCATCTGTTCTCCTTCGCCGTTTTGCTCGTCGCGTCTGGGATATCCACCTCGGCGGCAGGGGCCACGCTTGATGGAATTTCGGGGAAAATTATTTGCGATACGCAGCCTGCCAACTCGTTCGATTAAAATGGCCTTGGGTGGTGCAAATGACGCTGACATTTTCAAAGAAAGTTTCGTGCTCCGCGCGGACGGCGCCGTCGAAGCTCGGGTGGCGCCAACCGAATCCGTCGCTGGGTCCCCCTCTGGCGACCGTGCAGTTTCCTCGCGCACGAGGAAAACGGCGTCATTGGAATTCGTGTTCAGAAAAGCACCGGCGCGTGTGCTTCGCGTTAATATCCCGCACGATTAGGCAGCGGGCCGACTTGGGGCAGTCTGGCGGCGCCCGATTAGGAGTCGACCAGGTGCGCGGAATGCCGCCGACGCGGAATCGGGTTAATGGATGCGCCCGCCGTTGCTGCCGCCTTTTCCGGGCGTGCTGCTGCAGGTGGCACGGGGCCCCCCTCCTCTTCGCTGACCCTGGCCTCGTGGCGCTTGTGCAATACTCCCCTTGGCCCCGGTTTATCCCTCGAGGTTCGCAAGGTGGGCTCACCACGCCGGCCGAGCTCTCGGGACCCGCGTCGGTTGTGTAGCGCTCATCGTACCGCATCTGCCTGCCACACGTGGCCACCAAGCTGATCTGCCCAAGAGAATGCTCGTACGAATGGGACTTGCCTTCGCAATACGTTCCTTGAGACAGGCTTGGGGAATACGGTGCGCGCCCTTCGAGTGCTTGTTGTTACTCGGTCATAGCCTTCCGCTGGCTTCTCGCGATTAAACCTACAACAACAACCACCGCCAGCTATCTTGTGGTTACCGACTGAACCCGAAACTTTCGTCCTGTGGGCCCTACAGCGCGCTTACGTTGGCTTTTACAAACGCGTACTAGAACGATGGGGTGGTTAGTTGTGTCCCCGCAGAAAGTTATAGCGCTACAGACGTGATGAACGTCCAGCAGTTTTTTCTTATCTGCCTGTTTATACCGTAAGCTAGCAGTCTGCAGCACTGTATTCCCTGGCTTCCAAACCGCGTACGACCCGGGTCGAACCAGAGGTTGTTCAGCATTTCCTATCGTTAACTAGGTCCTGCGACGCAACGGATTGAGACAGTCTCTGGGTAGATAATGGTCATCGCTAGAGTTTGATCCTGCCGGTGCAATTTTCGTCGTTAGCACTAGCTGCCCAGCAGCGGCCGCCCGTGGCGGCAACGCGGCCCGCTTCACGGGCGGGCTCTTTCCGTGCCGTGGCAGCGAATCGCCAGCTCAGTCTGAGAAGTGCTCGTCAGCGGCCAAATATTGACAGGACAAACTGTAAACGGCCTCAGCGGTCCGTTTTTCATCTCGAAGGGCGCAGCGATGGATTTCATCCAAGATGGATGGGGACAGCTCTTTCAAGCGCCGTGTCGTGTCTCGACGCAGGATCGCTCCCTCTCGGAAGCGTTCTTCCCAAGTGCGCAGGAGGAATGGACGTCTTTAAAGCTCCTTCCTCCCGCATTGGTAGTCAGAGCAAGACTTACTGCTTGTGTTGGCCGCTCCTTTGAGCTGTTTGAACGACTTTGGCGAACAAAAGTGGTTTTTGTAGCCCCCAAGAGATAAGGGCCGAGCCGTGCGAGGCGACGTGTGTATTCCTCCGCTGCTGCGTGTTCGTCGCTCCAGTTTTCGCCGTACGCTGAAAAGGGTGCTTTTGTGGTTTGGTGGCTTATAAATTTTCTTTACGGCAAAGTTTGAGGGGAGGAAATAAAGAAAACATTACGTTAGCGCTAGAGCCTTGATGTTGCACGGTAATGCCCGAGTATCAAGCGGAAGCTAGTCCTAGAGTCTATAGTTACTGTAGCATTTTACTGTCATCGGGTGTACAAAGCACTGTAAACTAAGCTTTGCTGACCCAAGTGTCCAACTTTCACTAGCAGAAATGGTTATTTTGTGGCTGTGAACTGTTTGTGCTGTCACTGTAGACTGGCAGAAATGTCCTAAGAATTTAGCTCCAGGTTTTAACTGAGGTCGTTGTTGTAGCAATGAGACAGTTTTCCTGTCGTCGGTCATTGACTTCGGATTTATTTCTATTCCTTTTTTGCATTGTGCATTGTAGCTGGGGGCTTTGGTACTCCAGTAATTCAAATTCTCATTGTTTTGTATTTTTCTATACTTTCTGCCTGCCTGTTGCTACTCCAGGCATGTCAGTTTACGCAGGTCGCTTTCATCGGTTTTTAGTCGCTAAACGTATCGAGACGAATTTTCGGACTCCATCTCCGCGTGCGCGAAATACCAACACGCATAGAAGCTTGTAAATTCATAATCGCACATGTGAGCGTTGTTGACCTTTCTCATCGCTCCCGACACAGGCTGGAGTCTAAAATTCCTTTGTAAGGGGAGAGTTAAATGAGTTGTCTTCTATTTCAAAAACCGACACGTCAGTGATATGGTAGGCGGCCTTTTCGGCCTAACCTTCACTCTAGGCCAATATGTTTGATCTTTTTAGGTGTGTAATTTCACCGACGTCTGAACTTGAAGCGCTGCTCAAGCAGTTTTTTTTTTTGTGCGCTTTATTATCCGTACTATGAAAATGAAGGAAAATTTATTTCCATGTTGAGGCTAAATCGTCGATCACGAGACAGTCTGTCATTCAACCGCGTTTGCTGCACGACGAAGCCTATGGCGAACTTACTGCTCCTCGTCACTGAGCCACGTTCGAACTAGAGCGGCGAATTACCCAGCTGCTGCTGACGTCTCTAAGGCATTTGGGAAAAATCCCCGCTTGTTGCATTTTTTAACATATTCTGTGGACGGCTTCTTTCAGTTTTCTTTAGGAAAAAAACCTCCGTCTCAGTGTCCAATTCTAAATGAAAACTTAAGGATCGGGCGAGGGTCTGCTAAGGTCTTTGAGGGACACTGAGGTGAATTACTGAGTCTTTTATGTGTGTTTATTTGGTTTTTTGACCCACGTGGTCTACTATTTCCGTAGTTAGTGTCCTTTATCTGTAAAGGACGGCGGGCAAGGAAACCTCACGCGCTGTGTGCGGCCGCTGCACTACTCACCGCAGTGGCGTCCTCTGGTTTGGTGCGTGCTGCTAGGTTGTCCTTCCGAATTTTAGGCTGCGGCCATTTCACGGCTAATGTAGGCTCTTGGTTCATTCAAGCAATGGTTTGACAAGTTTAACATGCCAGGCATCCACTATACATGTAGCCCTGCCGACCGGCAGGGCTACAATGTGTCTTCATGGGCGACGTCAGCAGATTGGCAATGAAGGTAAGGCGAGGCAAACGGCACTTTATAACGCACTTTTACGTCTAAATCGGCCGGGAAATATCCGAACAGTGTTTTCTTTGAGGGGGTCGAACGCGCTCTGTGTGCGTGTCATCGCTTCGCCACCTCCGTGAAAGGGGTTTGGCGTCTGCAGCACGCCTGTAGCTCAGTGATGTCCAAGGCTCATGTCACTCTGTGGGCACTGCGGCATGGGATGCAAGGGTCTTGGTGTTTTCTTGTTGATTTTTCTGTAACCATGGTTTGGGCCAAACTCCGGGAACGTTGAACGTAATCACACTGCGTAGTGTGGGCATGGTGTGTGCGTCCTTGCATTTGTTAGTGTTCGTGGACCTTTTTGTGGTCTTCACCATTTTTTTCACTGCCGTATGGAGTAGCAAGCCGAGCACCATTAAAGTGATCTTTTTACAACTCGCTCCAGTGTCAATTTCATCACTGGCACGCTATCCTCGCACACTAGCCGATAGAGAAGCAGGGTTGTAGTCCCCCACTTTTTCCGCGCTTCGTGGAACCGCGTGATATCCGCATCTGCTGCAGCCATCCGCGATGTGTCGTGCCAGAGTGCCTCCGTAACAAGACCGTATTGACGGCGGCAGCCTCGTAGGCGGACCCGAGAGAAGCGGCCTTTCCGGCCTGGCGGCCCCAATTCGCCCGGTGCCGGGTATCGGGTTCGTCGTTGTGATCTTGGTGGCATCTATAGTCGCAAAGCGAAACAATAAGTCGCCTTCCTTTTGTGCGTGGCACCGATCGGGTGCTATTGTATCCTCCTAAGTGTGGGAAGTGCGACCATGTTGGCTACGATGAGTGGGGATCGCCGGTTCTCGTTGTCCTGTAGAAAGAGCCGACGGAGGAAACACCTTCGGGTTTCCGCAGTAGCCACCTCCCGCCAGCATTTCGACCAGTTTTAGCGATCGCGGAGTGTGGCGTTTAACGCAGAATGTCTCTAAACCGAATTTCACGCCCGATGTAACGGAAGTGTGCCGTCGCAGAGCGCCACGTTACACCGGCTCGCACAGTTCACCGCCGTAACAATAGTCCAGAGAAAAGAGTGGCCTAGCGGGATTACCGGAACAAATCCGCCAGCAATGCGCTCTTTCGGGATCTCAAGGCATCCATGTAAGGCCCTCTGCTGATGACTGTGGCGCGCGCTAGTATACAGGTGCGCAACCTGGCCCAATTGTCACTTGTCCTCGCTAGAGATTCGTCGAGGTGCTGTCAACGGCCTCGTAATCACTGTAACTTCAAAAGATCAGCAAATTCACGTAGACCAAGCTCCCGGGAACAAGGAAAATCTAACGACATCGGAGGCGAATGACATTTCGATGCCATTAGTTTGGCGCTCCACGAGAATACCGTATGACACTCGGTGATTGAGCAAGTTCGGGAAACACATTCACGTTAGCTTCCAAACCGAATAAGTAATTTCCACAACAGTGGCCCGTCACTAAACAAGGCAGTTTAATGATAAACCAAAGAGCACTATGCTGAGGAGCTATCAGTCGTTCATGATTGACAATCCAGCGCGCAAAAACACGAACATTCACCAAAATCATGAACATTCACCAACTCGCCCAAATCACAGTCCTCTTGAACTATCAGTCGGTTTATATTTTCCCCTGCATGTTGTTTTTACACAGAAAAGAAGCCACACAACTCCTTCAAAAGCTCCGCCGGGTTCGTTCCTATCGAGATACTAATTTGTGGCTTACTCCCGGCTTGTGTCCACTTATTTATTTGTACATACTGCAGCCAGTAACCACGGCTATGGAATCAGGGCTATGTAAAAATAGGCCAGTACAGAACACACATGGGGTGGGTTGGGATATGAAGTGCTGGAGCACTGAATTATACAACGAAGAAATCGTGGCGAAGATCAGAATAAAAAATACCCAAGAAAAGCAAAACAAGAGAAAGAACAGTCCGAGGGTATTTATGTCATCTATGCCGTGATACTTCTTTTAAGAAAAAGTTTATTTTTTTCTTCAAAAATATCAATGTAAGCAAATATTCCGGACGCAATCACATAATCTTGCGGTTGAGCGAGTTAGCTAATTGTTACTGCTATCATTATCAAGTAACATTTCCTTCGCCGTGTAGGGCCTGCATGGCCTAACCTAATGACGTTATCAGCGGTTGTAACTTTTTCTGAATGTCGTTAGATTTGCATGATGATGATGATAATGTTGGTGATGACCCCAGTCTGAAAGCTGAACATATCAGTCATTTCATGGGTCCACGCAGCTAAGTACATGCAAGTTCATTAGCTTGAGCTCATCAGGTCTCATGCTTCCGTCAGCATTTGTTTTCCGTGGTAAAGTTTCTAGGAAGGAGAAGACATTTCGCCAGCCCGCCTCGGCTGCTGACGTCAATCCTTGGAACAGGTGTCACCGCGCCTGCTGCTTGAAATGCCAGGCAGAGAATCGAGTAGGCTGACCGACAGAGACGTCGATTTGCATTCGAGGCGATCTCCGCACCAGCTCAACTGTCACCTCAGCTGCGCATGCATGCCTGCAGGTGAACGCATTTTCAGTAACGGCGGATTATTTGCGCGTTCTTCTAACTTCTGCGCTTGCGTCACGCCCGACGTATGTCCTTTCAAATTCCCAGTTCCACCTTACGCATGATAAGCGTCGGGTCTGCAGTGCCCCTGGTAATTTCTACTCCGATAAACATCCGCCCCAACCGGTCTGGGACAGGCGACGTATTGGTGACAGCCGCATCGGCGGCGGGTGCGTGCTCTCCAGCCCTTGTTCCAATGTGCTTGCGCGGTTCCTCTGTCTCGGCGCTTCGCGTTAATGGGAATCCTTGCCTATTTACTACCCGCCACCAAATGAGGAACGGCGCCGTCGCCGCATGCACGCGTTGACGAAGAGGAACTTGGTCGTGTACGTGACCCAATCGGAATAAGCCAAGGTCGAACGACGGCGTCACTTTGTGGGCTCCCTTTCTTCCTTTCGCCATTTCTTTACTTCTGCGCCTGTCATCGGCGTATGTGTCGGACTCGGGAGAAACTGCCTTGATTGAAGACTCCAGCGATGCGCGTCTACCGTCACTGAATGGCGAGGAAGCTAACGGGGAAAAAAATGGATTCCACGCCGAGCGGGGTGTCCAGGCGTCATCGTTTGTAGCACTGCTCGCCTCTTCGCCGTCGTCGGGGTGGTGCGGCGAGGAGGAACTGTGTGTGGGGGGCCCGCCCAAATGTTTTTGTTTTGTTTCCGGCTTGGGTGCGCGCGTGAGCGTCGATGGCCGCATGTCTCGCGGCCAGTGCAGCTTTCCCCGTGATGAAAGGATTGTGCATGGACGCGGGCCTACAGGGCGAACAGGGCACGCGTCGCCCGCGCATTAATGCTGGGATCGAGGAGAGCAGAACGGCGTGTCTGCGCGCGCGTGGTGGTCTGTTTCGTGCCTTCAGTTTTTTTTTCCCTGCCAGAAACAGAAGCGTGCGCCTTGGCAGTGTTCTATCAGGCAAGCTGGTGAAGATCGGCTTAACAAGCTGATCAAGAGTGGCATATATTGCGCTGCGAGGACGGCGCGCAGTGCGGAAGAGTGGAGGGATTTAACACTTTCCGAGTCGCTAGAGGAAAGGGGCGCGGTGTTCCGGGAAAACGTGCCGGATGTGTTGTCCACCGCTTTCGAGCGCCGAATTAGAACAATCAAATCTGAATTCCGGTGCTTAGTCAACGGCGCCTGGGAAACGCCTGGAGCGCTGCACCCTTCCAGTTGTCACTTCGCGTGGATAGGGAGCAGTGAGGGGTATCATTTGCGAGAAGGATGCGAGCCTGACATGCCCACAGTAAGTCGGTTTAGATAACGATTGAACAGAAAATCTGAATTTGTTCTTGTTTTTATGGCGTCACCAACAAACACCACTTTGTTGTAGTGCCTGGCACTCGCACGCTTTTTACCCGTTTAGCACAAGGTTTGGTAATTGCGGCTGGGATCTGGGACGACTGCGCGCGTGACTTTCTCAGCCAAGTGGGATCGTTTTTAGAATCGGCACGACGACGGCCACACAATTGCATCCCGCGCTAAGAGAGACGTTCTAAAAGTCTTCTCAAATGGGGACCAAACAGGGCTTTACCTTGTGCTTCTGCGAGAACTGCAACTACACCTACGTGCAGTCGCGCCCAAGTGAACTTGTGTTAAAGGGGCCGTGGAGACAATATAAAAGGTTGGTTCATTAAAGAGCCTGCTTTGCTCAATAACAATGACACCAATTTTATCGCAAACTTCAAACAAGGAATCGAGATATTAATGCAAACATATGAAGCAGTGGTGGCTCCTTAGCCACTTCCGGGCCTTTTTTATGACGTCACAGAATGTAGTCTGCCGTGCTTGGCGGCCGCCGACCTAATACATGAGTGGGCGTTGCAGTGGGGCCTCCATAAACCTTTTCGTGCGTTAATCTTTCATAAGATCAGGACATATCCTGGGCTGTGTTGCGCATGCGCCAATTATAGGGCTGGGCCGCTAGCACAGCCCACTGATAAAATGGAAGCTTCCAGGACGAAGAAGTTGAAAAGGTCTATAGCTCTGTTTTATCGCATCAATTTAATGCTAACCTGCAGTTTATAACACTGCTGAAAATGGTTTAGTGCTGGCTTCTACTACGTCACTCCTGCCCGTATTACGTCGCTGAGGCGCGAAATTTGGACGTCCTTAATATTTCTTGCTTTTTTTTCGATTAAATAAGGTCAGTGAGTAACCTGTTTTTTTTTTTTTTTTTTCCAAACTGAGCGAAGTTGTATTTTTGTCTTCATGGCCCCTTTAAAGGTAACCTGACGAATAGTGAGCATTTTCTTATCGCATTATCGGGCAGAGTCCAAATTGTCCGATCTTTTCCTCCCAATTTGGAGACGTTTTTTTCCACGAGAAAAGCTGCCGTTTCCCTTTCGCTGCACTTTCCGCCAAACTTGTGACCTCGGCTGGTACGGCACTCGCATGTTCTCAGGGCGATATTTAACAGTTTGCCAGCGTGTACGTGTTGCATAAATCGTGCCGGATAACCGCCGCTAGAATGGAGAGGATTGAGATGGCACCAAATCACGGTGCGAAGCGCAGTGCAAACCGCCTCGCGGGTGGGCAGCCGAGGTGTCTATTAATTCAGCCCAGCGTTAGACAGAACTCAAGCCCTCCACTCGGGGTGCATAGCCAAGAGAGGATTTTGTGGATTGGGCTATATTTACACAAGGCAGACAACTATGGGAACTTGACACATTCATTGGAGCTGCTCTTTAAGTATCTCCCGCGCTCTTGTTCCGTGCATGTTGTGCCACCCGCTGTAAAGTGCGGTATCCTCAAGGTTTACCCTAGCAGGACTGTTTGCTTTTTGGCTTCCCGGAGTAAGAGCGCCTTTCAGTCCAGCCTGAAGCGCGGCCTCTGATATCTGGCTTAGAGGATGCCGGTGCAGTTTTTTAATGACATTAGTGGGGGCGTTTGCGGCGATGGTACAAGTTCTGTAATTCAGAATATTTTAAATGCCGGCACTGGAAGCACGTGCAAAGTTTGCTACACTTGCAGGCATGCGCACTGGTGCGAAAAGGCCGAATTTGAAGTAATTACGGCCGCATCTGCGACTGGTTAGAACATTTTCGGCTAGCAATAAACTAGGGGGGGGCAACTGGCAGGAAGTGGCAGGTTCGGCTGAGAAACATTCGCGGTGTAGCGGAAAAACTTCCGTGGAGACTGCGCCAGGTGCACAGCGGGCCTGTGTATGCGTTCCAGCCAATGCGGTAGCCACTGCAGGCATTTCTGCCCGCGGGTTTGGTTGTCATCTGCGCGTGCAGACTGGAGCATGAATGCTGGCGGAGAGAGCGTCGCCGGGCAGCGGCGGGAGGAGGCTGCGTGGCCGGGCTAGGCGCGCTCCTGCGGCGTGCACGGCGGCCGCCGCCGGGATGATGCTCCGGCGAAAGGCGAGAAGGGCGCTGCACGAACGACGACCTCGTGCGCCGTCCGAGGGGTCCCTCACCGAACCAGTTTCTTGGTTTCCACCGAGGTGTAGTTTGCACCGCCGCCGTTGTTGGTAGCTGCTCCGGGGCCTCTGGCGGACCGGCCTTGGTGCTCGCTGCTGCCTTTCGCTGGCCCGCCGCCGACCAACCCCTTTGACTCCCCCGTCTTCGTTCCGTTTTGTTACGCAGGGCGTCCCTGGCTACGGTGCTACGTGTCGGGCGCAGGTGTGCGCCACTCTGCGCGTAACCCTTTGGTGCCGCGCCAATAGCAGTTCGTTCGGGTGTACGCAAACCACTCGGGTTGCGCGTGGCGTCGTCACATGCCCTTTTGTCCGCTCTCCTCATCCCTTCCGATTCGCGCCTACGTGCTCCGCGTCGTTGCCGTCTTCATTCGAGCCACAGTTTCCGCCGCAGCGCATACTAGTCACGGCGAGCGCTGGCGATGCTGCCTGCTGGTTCGCTCTTACTTTACTAGACGCACGTGGCGTATTCTCTTGTAGTAGTCAATGTGCCTAGCAGTCGGCAGCTACGGGTTAGCTCGCTAACAAAAACGCACTTATGGGTACCGATTTTTGCTTCTGAGCCAAATCATTTTTGACAACTTCTGCAACAGACGGATGACTTCTAGGCTCCTGTTGTGCTTGTGGCTTCATGGCCTTGCTAAATTCATTCGCGGCTTCTTCTGGCGTACGCGGGATGTGTGGACGCACCCGCACTGCCAAGTGAGGACGCTATTGGATTGCATCGCTCCAGGTCACACGGCCTCACCTCGTTACGCACTGCGCCACGGCGCGCTCAGGCATTGCTATTTCGCTAAATAAGCGGGGACGTGCACTTTTCGAAGCTTGCGTGGCCACATCTCGCAGGCCGGGTAAATGGGCGCCGGGACGTGCCGCGATTCAGTGCGCTCTGCGACGAAGCCGAGCCGAGTCTTGCATAATACGCGGCGCCTTCCGTCGGGGCGGACATAGCCGAGAGGCCGTCGGGGAACCTGTTTTCTCTGGCCGCGGAGGGGCACAACCATTACGGGACGAGTACAAATTATCGGGCCTAATTTCGGACCCTTCGCGCCCAGCTCTGGCGGTGGCGCTCGCGTCGCAGGGGCCCCGTGCGCGAACGCCGCCACGATCGCCGGTCGGCGCTGGTAATCCTGTCCGAACTGTGGACTTGGCTTCATAAATAGCAATGTCAGTAGAGACCTGAAGTGAAGCGGGCCTAAGGAAAAAGACTCCATGAAGGTTCTTGACGTGGGCGCATCAACACGGCTCGTCGGCAGCCGTCTTATTTATTTTCGACCCGCTATAGGGTAACAGAGTGGGGGCGGAAAGACGGGTCTGGAAGAAGGGGAAGGCCAATAACTGGATGGAGAGACGAAATAAGGAAATTCAGAGGCAAGGAATGGGCTCGAGTAGCGCGGTACAGGAGCGGTTGGAGGTCGATGGGTGTGGCATTCGTCCTGCAGTGGGCTTAGGTTGTTGTTGATGATGATGTTGATGACGATGATGATGATGATGGTGGTGGTGGTGGTGGTGGTGATGGTGATGTGGACAGTTCACTCCATGTCTTCTATTCTCCCACAGCTATCCGCTCAGAAAGTTTTCTTGGTCAGCTGTGGCTACTAACTGCGCTTGTTGAGAAATATTTTAAGCATACTTGCGCATGGCTGTTGTTTTTCGCGCCATTCACTGTACATATCCACATGTTTCATTACAAGCGATGATAACCGAGATTCTAATCGAGCGTATTCGTAAACGTTTTCGGCTGTAGTAGCAACGGCATGAGTTGTACTGAAAGCGGTGGAAATAATGTAGCACTCGTACTCGGAGGTCTGTGTGAACTGGTGGCTGTGACTTCGGGTCTGTTTGGTTTCTGTTAATGTGACTGAAGCTGAGAACATTGCAGTGAATCCGAGTATCTACAACCGTGCTGATTTACAGACCTTAGTAACCCCAAAGTAAATACATCCTTACCTAGCTTTTTACAGCTGCTCGTATTCCCATTTACTTTCACTTAGCTTTGACTGACTAGCGCCAACGGGGCTGAAACGGACATAAACAAAAACGCCCCCCCCCTTCTCCCCCCCCCTTCTCCCCCCCCCCCCCCCCCCCCACGCTGTCATTTGGGGCGACGGTAGGTTCTGTTGATTGCGTACGGCCTAACGGAGCTTGCGTTCCATTATACGTTTCTTAGGGCATTGTATGGTAATGAGGACCTTCGCGTGCTTTGCTGGCTAGATAGGAGAGATCGGGAACTGGTGGTGGAGCTGAAGGGGTTAGTTCGGCGTCTTAAGGATTCCTGCTAGACCCAGCCGAAGCTTTTAGGTAGTTCTGGCAAGCTCTATCAGCCCTTCCGATGCCTTCAAGGCCAGTGGAAAAGGGCGTGTTGCCTGTAGATTGGCCGCGCGAGTTGGCTCTGGTCGGCAAAATGTTTTCTGTGTGGCATATCGTGCGAACGTATAAATATCGGTCACGCTTAGGCAAGCGCTATTGCTAGCTTTTGTCTTTCGCGGCGTTTGTCGTCCTAAGGCCTTTGCAATTTCTCGAAACGGAATATGTGAAAGAAGACGGGTGTCGTGCTGCTTTTGACCTGCCTATTTCATGTGTCAATTTTGTTAGGGCCTGCAGGGCGGCCGTAACGGCCTTCCATCCCTTCTGTGTTGCTGCGTAGGGATTTCGCTATTCTTGCACTGCTGGAATTCCGAACCCACAAGCTAGGTATCGGTGTTAGCGAACGAGAGAGCCGGGAAAGACGGGTCTATCTTTTTAATTCTCCCTTCCCTCTTCCCACACTTTTGTTCCCGTGGTTGATGGGCTCTGAAGGGGCCGCAAGGACAAAACGCACGTTTGGTCAATTCGGAAGACTGCGTTGACCCGATAATGATGACAATTTTAGCGCGAACTTTCATTGAAGCTGGACATTAAGGAAGACAGATGTGGTGACTTGCGCCCCATCTTATCTCCGGGTCGTTATGACGTCACAGGATCTTGTTTGTGCAATTGTGGGCCGCCGACCAAAGCCGCCACCAAGAGACATCTTGGATTTATTGGTGCCTCTCGTTCCGTTTGATCGCATCACTTAAAGAACGTGCAGCTAACACACTGATAACTCTATTTTTAGTATTAGCTGTACAGATGACGTCACTGCTCACGTCGGGCATCGCGAAACTTGGAAGCCTTTAAATATTTGTTTTTTTTTCGATTACAAATAGACCTCCTTCCCGGCTGGGACTGAGTAGTCGGGCGAGTTACCAAAAGGCTACCCCTTTCAAATTAGGCTTAGTTGCGTTTTGTCTTCGTGGCCCCTTTAAACGACGCCGGTCCCGTGGCCGTGAGGAGACTGTAGGTCGCGTGCTCGCATTTTGCTCTTCGCGGCGCCCAAAAAGTCTCATCGGCTGCTTCGCCAGTCAAGGACGAGACCGGTTTGCAGGCGCTTGTTTTCGAAGCGCTCCTTCGAAAGCGCTTCCTGGTACAGTTCCCACGCGGCAGGCCACGGGTTTTCATAGCGACGCGCAATCGACGTGGATATGTCTGCGGTCCACGCATCCCGCCCGGTGGAGGGCCGTGTGCGTAAAAAGAAGTGGGATAATGGGGAAGAGGAAGGTAGCGGCTCACAGAAACGGCCGCCCAGTGGGCCATTAGTCTCGTTTCCCGTGCGGGCCCGAGCGCGGACGCTTTTCATTCGTCGGGACCATTGTAGCCGCTTTTGCGAACAACGCCGGGTTGGGAGAGTGGCGGGGTGTCTGCGCCCTTGGATGTTTCCTGACCGGCGCGGCAGCAGCTTCCGTGCCAACTGCCCCCCTGGCTGCAGTTTCGGAGGCCCATGCGGTGCTCTCAAGTGTAGGACTACACATTTAGTAATCGGGGTCACTCGCACAGACCCTGCGATAACAGTGCGCAAAAATCGCAGAAGAGCAGAAACCCTGCTCATGGTTCAGCGCTTACAAAGCTTGAACAGTCCAACGATGCGACTGTTCCGAGGTGGTGCACGCACGTTTGTCCGGCTGCCCGGCGCGCACAATGCGCGCACTGTCAAGTGGTCGTGTGAGCGCACGCAGCCGTTTAGCACTTCCGGGATTCGTGCTGGCCAGAAATAATTTTGCTCGAGGAAGCACAAGTTCTGTTTTCCCTGTGAGCAGTTCGTAGCGGGGCATTTCATGCCGTTAAGCCGAGCGCAACCGGCTCCTACATTACAAAACTGCTGTCTGCTACGAATTCCAGCCGTATCTTTTTACTCTTCTCCGCCTGCAGCCGGCCTGAATCGTCCCTACAGTTCTGCTTCTGATCGCTCGTGACTTACGGGGACGACGGTGGAATTCGCTATGCGCCTTCCAGCTCGTGAGCCGGCCAAAGGGAGGCCTCGTGTGAGGCGTCTGTTGAGAGCGGCATGGGCAACGGAAATTCGTACGGTGCCCAACGGCGCCCGCCTTCAGCGTTTTAACGCAGGCTCTGTTTATGGGACTAATTTCTTACCGAAGTCGTGGCACAGAGCCTCGCGGAAGTGGGACACTCAAATGTCATCGAAGTGCGGCAGATTGGACCGACGTCGTTGGCCCCACAGGCTTCGAACCCACATTGTATCGTTGCTCAAACAACCGCGGAACCCGAGCGCTATGGCAGTATTCAAGAAAATCAAATGACTCCTACTTATGGCTGTGGCGCACTATGGCTCTAAGGTGGAACTGAACTCAACTTATTTACCGGCTGCGCACACGGGCATGAGAAGCTGAATGCAGTTTTTGACACCTGCCATCGAAAAGAAGGGGGAAAAACGCTACCCAAAAGAAGGATGGATCCAACAAGGCTATGCTGGAACAGTTCATGATAAATAATGGTAACGGGGGTGACGATGGTGAACTAAGTCAGTTTCACTAAATAGCCGGGTGCTATATAATAGCCGTAGCTCTCGGGATTACAGAAAGCCACGTTGCCAAGCTGATGGCTGTAAACCTGGATTCGCTGGCCTGAGGTTGTCTTCAAAGCAAGCAAAACCTATATTTGGGGAAAGTGTGCTTCGAAGAAAAGCTACCCTTCTCGTAATACGGTCCTGTTCACATACACGAGAGCTACCATTCGAAATATCCGTATTCCGCTGCTGAGCACGAGGACGCGGGTTCGATTCCCGGCCGCGGCGGCCGCTTTTCTGATGGAGGCGAAAAGCAAGAACGCCCGTGCGTACGAGATTTCGGCGCACGTTAGGGATCCCCACAGTGGTCAAAATTAATCCCGAGCCCTCCACTACGGCGCGCCTCATTGCCTGCGTTGCGTCGGCGCGTTAAACCGTACAATCAATCAAATATACGTATTCGATGCGAGCTACTTCTACGTTAATGTTATAGTGACGTTTGGTATCTGTTGGAGCTCCAATTCATTATGACCTGAAATTCAAACGTATCTTAATTTGAAACTAGAAACATTCGCTATTACTCAACAGTGGAGCATTTTTGTCGTTGAAGAACCAAATCGAAATTCGGAGGGAATATAGTAACCGTGTACAGCTAACCTTTGTTTGCCATGTAAAAGCGTCCAAGTAGAAACCGCCGCAGTTAAGGAAGCACTTGGTTTCTGTACCTTTTTCACCATTCCTCGACGCAGATATTGCGCGCGGCGCTGCCGTATTTCGGTCTGAACGTGTGTGCGTCACGATTTCCGAGGATGTTCTACCGCTGGTGTAAGTCAAACCGCAGCCCTCCACTAGTTCTCTGCGTGCACGTGGTCGGCGCGCAGGGGCTTTGCCCCAAGTCTTCCCTGCCCGGCGCGGCGGGGCTACCTTCTGCCGTCGCTGCAAGAGCACGCAATCGGCCACCTTGAAAAAAGGTTGCCTTCCCGGATAAGATCGGCGAACTCGTCGCGCGGTGCTCGCTTTCCCGCTTGTCTGATCGGCCGGGCCGATTGCACTCTCTCGCGCGCACGATGCGGGCGCTTGGTGTTCGACGGCACGGTCGTGAGTTGCGGCCAGCGGCTGGCCAGCCCTTCCGATGAGGCACTCCGCCGCCTATGCGTGCTGCCCTTCGTGTCCTAGCCTCCTCCTGGCACTGCACAACGGCGGTGGATTATTATTGGGGGATTCGCTGAGCGAGTTCCCGAAGTTGCTTTGGAGTTTTGCGAAAAAAAATAGCAGTGGCTTAGCTCGGCTATGCCAGGATATACGTCAGCGTGAGCTGAGGTTCAGCTGGTTATTCTTAGGTTTCCTGGTTGTCTAGGATTAGCTGGTTATCATGCTTACTGCTGCTAAAACGATTTCCAATCCAATTTAATCCAATTTAATCCAATTCAATATAATTCAATTCAATTCAATTCAATCCATTCCAATCTAATCCAATCCAGTCGCGGTGGCGGTGGCGGTGGCTCCGGCGCGCCAGCTGTGCACCGTGAGACGTCACTGCTCCTCGCTATGCGCAGCACGGCTCTCCGGCAGCTACGCGAAACTGCTCAACCTCGGCCAATGTAGCTCGCGCTAAAAAAAAAAAAAAAAAGCGGAAACTCCCAAGTGGCGATGGTTGGAGCAATGCTTAAGCCGCTACGCTACACGCCGAGCCACCTCTAAAGTAGGCTTCATGGCTGCACGCACATGCATTGCAGGGAAGTATTTTCCAGATATCACGTAATCGGTCTGATACCGAAGTAGCGAGTCCCCCAAACCTTTTATTAAACACCTCTGTAGGACCCCTTGTATGCCTGTACAGTGCTCTTTGCGAGCCCGTTTAAAGTCGGCTTCACTAGCACAATGAGATGCTGTGCTGGTGAGACTCTCCCAGGGGCAATACGAGTATGTAGCCTGATATGAAGGCCTCAGGGCCTTTATTAATGCTATTTATTAAAGCTAGTAGGAAAAGCTATTAATAAGCTTTTCCTATGCAGACAAAGTGCGGCGCGTCAAGCGTATGCAGACAGATGAGCTTCCTCGTCGTTGAGTCCACATCTTACGCGTTGAATACGTTCAAACCTTTTCATAGCGGCGTTTCTATAGAAAACGCAACGGAAACAGACAGTTAGAGGTGTTTAGAGGACGTGGAAGGGTAGTGTGCTCTGTGAATATTGTCCTCGATGAAGACTCGTAATGTTTAATGAAAACCACCGGCGATGGGGCAGTTGTCACCACACGTATACAAAGCGCAAGCTGATGAGCATCATCGTCGTCGTATGGTAACACATAATAGCAAACCATCCAGCGTATCCAGGTATTAACATGCGCAGACATTACAGGATTCTGCTGCCGCGAAGATATAGCGTTGCTTGCGGGTAAATGTGGACAGTCAGCTTCAGACCTTGGGGCCGAATTTCGGCGCTGAAAAAGTGGGGCATACTAGTTTTCAACCGCAACATGACTGCTGGAATGGTAGTGTACTCCGCTGGGATCCGTCTGGTCACTGTAAGGGGGGGTGGTTGGAAACCCTGGTCTCCAAAGCCGGTGTGTACCGGCGGCGTTTGAAACACGTGAGGCGCGTGCCTCTGTCCCTGGCCGTCCTCCGGTGGCGCGTCCCCCGACGAGGGACACTGTACTACGTGGACGACGGCGGACTGGCTTTCCTGCGAGAATTTCTATTCCTGGCAGCGTGACCTGGATTGCGCCATTGAGGAGCTGGCTGGAATCAAGGTCGGCCGCCGTCGTTCCTTCGAGCCGACCTCTTGGCGGGGGGACGACGGTGGTGGCTGCGAGGCCCCCCTATCGCCTGGCGCCTAGTTGAACCCCGTGGCTCTGCTCCGTACTTTTCCAACGGGCCAGGATGAGAACCACCGCTGGTCATGCGCAAGAGTCCCATGCACCGCGAATATCACGGCGTGCTGGGGCAGCTATGTAGCACGCTCCTCAAGGACCAACAGCGCCCTTGTTTCTGGGAGTTCGCTTGCGCGTGCGTTGTCTGTGAGGCTTGCGGGCAGCGCTTTAATGCTTCTCCGACTGTGTTTCGACGAAGAAATCACGTCTTTCAGCTGAGGCTGGTTTGATTTGTTCGCGAAATTTAGCTTAGTCTTTGCCTGATTTTTTAAAGTTTGCGTATGTGTGTGAGAGTGAGTTTCTGTGCATGCGCGCGCGCGCGCGCGAGAGAGAGAGAGAGAGAGAGAGAGAGAGAGAGAGAGAGAGAGAGAGAGAGAGAGAGAGAGAGAGAGAGAGAGAGAGAGAGAGAGAGAGAGAGAGAGAGAGAGAGAGAGAGAGAGAGAGAGAGAGAGAGAGAGAGAGAGAGAGAGAGAGAGAGAGTTTGAACCTTTTTGGGAGAGCCCTATACCCG